>NC_138377.1:115917397-115987981 GCF_054177405.1 Leptonychotes weddellii
GTTAAGAAAAAAAAAAAAGAAGAAGAAGAAGGTAGCAGGAGGGGAAGAATGAAGGGGGGGAAATTGGAGGGGTAGACGATCCATGAGAGACGATGGACTCTGAAAAACAAACTGAGGGTTCTAGAGGGGAGGGGGGTGGGAGGCTGGGTTGGCCTGGTGATGGGTATTGAGGAGGGCACGTTCTGCATGGAGCACTGGGTGTTATGCACAAACAATGAATGATGGAACACTACATCTAAAACTAATGATGTAATGTATGGGGATTAACATAAGAATAAAAAAATGTATTTCAAAAGTATTTCATATTAATGCACTAAACATAGTTGTGGTTGCAGTATAAGTAGATGACAAAAAAACAAGAGATCTAACAATTTGACTTGTTTCTTTTGCTTTCATTGCCAAAAAAGGGTCTTTAGTCATTCTGATTAAGTACAAATTCTATTCCATAAAGCCTTAATAAAAAAGACAAGGGTTTTTTTTCCTTTCCTTTTTTTCACTTTTACTACAACCTTAAGTTTCATTGTTTGATAATTTACTTTTCAACAAGAGTATTATTACTTCTGATTAAAGGTAATGGGACACTAGGGTATCAGTGTCTTAAATTTTAGATTAAAATTTAGCATAAATTTTAGATTCAAAAAGAAAGCTACATTCAGCCTGATTCCGGTTTTAAAATGAAAATGATGTCATACTAAGGAATTATACACAAAACTACAACTTTTGGAAAGCTGTAATTTGGTGGAATGTTGCCTATGAAAACATCATAGGAAACCAAAAATCATTAAAAGTATAAAAATTTTACCAAACCACCATCTAATTAATGAAAGAGGATATAGTTACTTTTATTCCTGAAAATAATCAATTTAATCAGAGCTTTTCAGTACGTCCATTTGTTTCTTTGGATGGGGATTGTACTTTTGATATTTCATGGATGCCAGTCAAGCATATAAAAATTATGAAATTTATAAAATCATTTGGGATAACCACCAAAAACAATTATTCATAACAGACAAATAAAGACTTTCTAGAAAGCTTAAAAAAAGAAATCTTTATTGGTGAATTGGTGATTCTAACACACAGAAGCATAGCAAATATTGAGAAACCTGGAAGGTGGTAACTACCAGTGCTGACTAGACTAATAAAAATCACTTTCCAAGGTCACTTAGTAAGTGGTAAAACCACAGACTGGAGTTCAAACCGTCCTGATCTCACAGCTTGAAAAGGTAACTTTCAACAAAAGCAGGTGCAAAGAGTGCAGAGGGGTCCTATGGGATGTGAAGGGGCCCTGCCTGTGTTGTTTTGATTCAGTGGGATGAAGAAAAGAGCCAGAAATCAACATTTTAGAAAGCCCTCCCCCAACCAGGTGATTCTGATGTGGGTGATCTGGGGGCTGCATTTTGAGAAAGCTGTTCTACTCCCTTTAATTTAAAGAAGGAAAGCAATACCCTTTCTCCTAAGTACTTGGCCTACTTCTCAGCTTATGTAGACAATTAGGCCATTTCCATGGACATGTCATAGATCCCCTTTTTTTTTCTTTCTCCTTGTCGATGAGGGTTTTTTTTTTGTAGGCAGAAAACCAAATGATAGATCTGTTAATTCTGTTAAATCTAGAGTTTAACCCCTTTTCATGAACTTCTGAGCTCTACACTAGATCCAATCTCCTTGCTCCTCCTTCCTCCATCTTTCGTCTGATCTGCACATCTGGTCCAGCCCACTGGATCTAGCCAAGTAGACAGGACCAGCCACAGGACATGGTGAGCACACGAAGGAAAACCTCCACTTCTGCTTGTCTTAGGGTAAATGGAATTCGCTCCCAGCCAGTTTCAACTCTCAAATCTGTTTCCTGGGAGAGAGGGCTTCTGTTCACAGTTCTTCTTCCCAGAGCTGCTTTCTGTCACCTTCCTCGTCATCTTCTAGCTAACACACTGCTCCCCGTTTGCTAAGATGTCTGCCCTGGCTGTCTTTCTGTACATATTACATTACATCTAAAGAGTGAAGACCTTCCCATGCATTGCTGACCAATCCTGGGCGTGTTGCCTCCTAGAACCCTCGTTGCCCAACATACCCAGAGTGGCTACTCCAGAAATCGTGGCTTTGAAGGAGGGCCTGCAGCATCTTCGTCCCAGAAAAACTTGGCACATGCTAAAGTCACATTCTGGCAGCTTTTGTTTTAAAATCAGGAAACTATGTATGTCTTGCAGGAAAATGACCTCTAACTACATCTGTCTTTCTTCTTCCAATATTCCAACCAAGGTTGTGAATACACCGTACGTGTGTCCTTGCTACCTCTGGTCAGTCCTTCTGGCTGAGTCTGTTGACTCTGGTCTCATAATCTCTCTTAACGTGACATTTCATGACACACTACTGAGTGTTTGCACCATGCTGTGCAACCCAGTTGCTCCCCACACCCCCCGCAAGAAGAGATCCCTGAACTGAGCTTACATTTCTTCTTCTTTTTTTAACATATAATGTATTATTTGTTTCAGAGGTACAGGTCTGTGTGAGCTTACATTTCAATCAATTGCACATCTTGCCGTGAACTTCCCATCTCAGAGCCATGACTGTCAGCCTTCTTATTGGCTTTGTGTTTGTCATAGTTTGTCAGATCTGTGGTAATTTTGTCACTTACTATTAACTTCAAATCAGCCCAAATGGCTCAGCAGGTCCAAGTGAACTAGGGCTATATTTCCCCCTTTATTTTCTTCCAACCTTCCTCTAAGAACAGCAACACACACACACACATACACACACACGCACACAGGAAGCCCTGAAGCCTTCATCCCCATTTATTTTACTGCTGGGGTGTAATTTGAGGAGGTGCACTAAAAATGTCAGAAGTGAACAGATTGGAATGAGTGTTTCAATCCTCCAGGCATGAGACACACTCTCCATGAAAGTAATCTTAAAAATATTTGGACTTGACCACATTGTTTTAAACCCTCAAGTGAGGGTTTAAACCTTGTCTGCCGGATACAAAACAGACAGTCGGTGTGGAGAAAGTCCCCTTTTCTGTTTCCACCCCTCAGGGCAGAAGACCCTCATGGCAGAGGCATCTCTGCTGCCTGGTTGGGCCATTTCTAGGCATGGTGCTCCCGTGTCTTCAAACCATTCTTCTGAGGGGTCTGGGCTGATTTGGAGGATCTCCTCCACCCCATGACTGAGGATCTCCTCTGCCATGCCAGGACATGAGTCCCCCCACCCTTGAGGAGAGAGCCTGAATGTTTTGTAAGATGAATATCCCAGCAAACTTCAGATGTGTCATCTCCTGCTGCTTCCTCCTATTGCTCTTGAAATTTCAACTGGATGCAGGATTCCTTTACACTTCCTGTTCTGGGCCATTGTCCGGTGCTCATTACCCACCAGCTGTGGCCCAGCTGCTACATTCCACATCAGAGGTGGCGTCATGCACCTGGTGTGTGAGCTGATTTCTCTTCTGCCTCTTATCATGGTGCGTTAAGCCTTCTGGGTCTTTGTTTTGAAAGCAGCTCTATAAATGTCAAATATTATGAACTGTCTAAATGAGAGGTGGGAAAAACCAAAGATCTTGAAGAAACTGAATAATTGAATAAAATCTGAATTTTTTTTTTTTGCCCCCCATCCCCTTCTTTCCTTTTCCAGCTGCCACTTTAATTTGGATTTCCAGGCTAACATTCAAAGCATTGAAGTGATCATCCCCATAAATATCTGAGTTGACACAAATCTGGAAACACTAACCGTTTGAAAAGAAAACCAAGGTTATTATATTATTGCTCACATTAGCAATAATTTTGGCGTATAAGATAGAAATGTAAGCAAATGTGGCCATTATCCCTAAAAAGCTTTCAGACTAATGTAATTAAAAACAATATCCACCATATGCGTGGTGTCAGTGTGACCAAGAATAGTTCTGTTTTCTCTGAGGTGGCAAATCACAGCCTGTCTTTATAGATATTGGAGCTGTTTTTACAGTAACCTATTAACTGTCTCCTTGCTTTTACTCTCCTGGCTCATCCTCTCATTTGCAAGTGATCTCCTTAAATGCAAGTCATATCAGGTCTTTTTCTTGTTATTTTTGTTAAAATCTTTAGAGGAGATCAAGGAAAAGAGCAAAGGCAACCTATTCAAACATCAGGCAATTCTTTCTGAATTCATCCTTTCAAAAGCAAAAAAAAATTTTTTTTTAACAGGTATGTTAACTTATCTACCATTTCTTTGAATGGTCTAGACAGATAAAAACATTTGTCCCAAGAATAGAAGTCTTTCAGGAATATGTTGATAGAATGACTCATTCTTAAATAAGATTTTTGATTTTTGGAAGAAATCTGATCAGCGTGCATATCTTCCGCCATCTATTTCCATTCATTAATAGCCAATATGACAAACTTGGAAGAATTTATTTATTTTCCTGGTGTTTTGCCTTCCTTGGAACGTAAACATTCAACAACCAAACCAAAGGCAGTATTAACAAGGGAAAGCTTACAAAATGCAAGATGTCACATGAGCACTGGGTTATTTATGTTTTGTAAATTAATATTATAACCCATTGGGGCTTCTTCCTTTAATTGATCTCAGCTAAACTCCTGGGGCGCTAGCTGTATTCCAAGGCTGTTGGATTAATAATAGCAGGGCTGGGCTTCTCCCAAAGGGAACACTTGCTGGTAAGCTCAAATGAATTTCTAAACATATTTTCAACATTGATTTCAATAAATGCTATACTCCGAGGTAGTGTACGTAGGTATGATTTATAGTTAAAAAGGCTTATACTGTGTAGTCTTACCATACTGCATATATTTCCTGTTGCTGATGGAACAAATTACCACAATTTTAGTGGCTTAAAAAGAATGAATTTATTATCTTACAGTTCTGGAGTTCAGAAGTGCACGATATGTCTCACTGGGCTAAAATTAAGGTGTCAGCAGGGCTTTGTTCCTTCTGGAGTCTCTAGGGGAGAATTCCTTTCCTTGCCTTATCCAGCTTTAAGAAGCTGCCCACACTCCTTGACTCCTGGCCTCATTCCTTCATCTTTAAAGCCAGCAATGTTGGGCCCAGTTCTTTTCAACTGCTATCTCTCTGGGTCTTTCATCTGATTCCCTTTTAAGAGCACTCATGATGACATTTGTCCTCTCTGGATTATCCAGAATAATATGTCTATATTAGACTCATCGAATTAGCACTCTTAACTCCCTTTGCAAACTTAAATCCTCTTTGTTATGTACGAGAACATATTCATAGGCTCTAGGCATTGGGATTGAGGGTCCAATAGTCTGCTCACCATACATATTGATAAACTTTTGAGGAGTTAAGTCAACTAGCTGGGGAAAAAAAAAAGTCAATCCTTGAGTGAAATTCAGCAAAGACTGAGGTTTGGGACTTGAAGTAGATTGAAACGATAAATAAGAAATAAATGTTTTGAGTGTTCTGTGAAGTCTCAGCTCCCAGCATGGGAGTTGTGCTGTTGAACATTTCTGAACAAGCACCCACTCATTACCAGACACTGTTGAATCTGTGTGTATTAAAAAATAAGTAAAAGGGGCGCCTGGGTGGCTCAGTCGGTTAAGTGTCTGCCTTCGGCTCAGGTCATGGTCCCAGGGTCCTGGGATCGAGCCCCGCATCGGGCTCCCTGCTCCAGGGGAAGCCTGCTTCTCCCTCTCCCACTCCCCCTGCTTGTGTTCCCTCTCTCGCTATGTCTCTCTCTGTCAAATAAATAAATAAAATCTTTAAAAAAAAAAATAAGTAAGAAAGTCCCTGTCTGTCCTCAGGGACCCTGCGACTGGGAGGACAGGAAGGATGTCAACAACATATAAAGGGCAGGAGATGCTGACTGTTGGGGTCTACACCAAGGATGGCTTCATCCTGGAATGAATTTGGAGCATTTGGAAAGGCTCCTCGCTGGGATGGCATAGCTGGGGCTGAATTTTTATCAATGAATGAATGAGCAAATGAATGGAGAAGCGTTCATGTGGAGAGAGTTCTAAGAGCAAGATTAGGCATGGGGAGATTCAGGTTTTGTGGAGTCTGAAACATATGATCTTGGGGGCTCTCCTTAAGAAGAAAAAGAAGAAAATGTCATGAATGCAAAATTAGGCCAAAAAGTAAATATTAAGGGAGGAAGAGAAAATGTTCCCCCAAAATGGAAAATACCATAAGGGTCACAAAATCTGGAATTATGACATAACACGGTATTCATTAGCTGCCTAACTCACCTCTCTACTACCTTGTCTCTTCATTTGTGGCTACACATGCTTTAATCACTTATTCATGTGACAATAATTTTGCTCTATTACTTTAATAAAAATACTTGAAAAAATTAATATTTTCCTCTACGTGGGTGATCTATTATTATTATTATTATTATTACTGAGAATTAGAATGGAAAAACATGTTATTTCCCACACAGATGCATTTTTCATTTGTAGTACTACTAGAGAATTGAATATTCTAAATAGAGGAATTTTGTTAAATTCTATTTTGTGTAACTCCCATAAAAAAGAGAAAAGATTCATGGCATGTGTTTATGATTGTGTACACTCTATTATTACATGTACTTCTGATAGTAGAGAACCTCCCAATTTTGATTGGGCATTCATAAGAAACAAAGTTTTATACGTGTTTGAATGAGAGAGTTTTCCACAGACTAACTTCTGGCTCCCTGTATTTCACATCTTGTGTCTCCTGCATGGGCCATATGCCATCAGGCCCCAGAGGATGGGCTATTTTCATGACACACTGCACAGGGAAAACTTGGGGAGCTCTCGCTATGCTAAGACAGCTAGAGAGAACATATTTATGCACAATATTGGCTACAAACTACATAAATGTTCCCCATTAATCCAAAACTACAAGTATTCCCAACTTAAATATTTCTTAGCAAGATCCCCCAGCTCCCCATGGCCACTCCAATGCCACTCAACACAAGTAGAAATATAATGGAAAGGAAACCAAAATGGAAAGATATTATGTGTTACTGCATTACAAACCACTCCCAAAACTTAGTGACTTGAAACAAAAGTAATCATTTATTATGTCACAGTTTCTGTGTGTCAGGAATTTAGACAGGGCACAGCAGGGATAACTTACCTCTGCTCTATGATGTCAGGGCCTCTACTAAAATATTTAAGAGCTGGGGAGCTAGAATGATCTGAAAGCTTGACTGGGGCTGGAGGATCAATTCTGATGTTGGTAATTTGGTGCTAGCAAATTGGTTTCTCTACACACGAGTCTCTACATGGGATGGCCTGAGTGTCTTCATGATGTGGTGGCTTGTTTTCTCCTGGGTGAGCAATCCAAGAGAGCAAGATCGAAGGGGCAATATCTTTTATGACTTGTGCTCAGAAGTCACACATGTTCACTTATGGTTGCAAAGGTAGACACTTATTCATATGACAAGAAGAACACAGTGGTATAAATACCACGAAATGAGAATCATCTACATTATGGACTGAGGGTCTGTGTCCCCCCAAATTTCTGTGTTGAAGCTCTAACCACCAATGTGATAGTATTTTGAGGTGGGGCCTTTGGAAGGTAATAAGGTTTAAATGAAGTCATGAGAGGAGGTTGCATGATGGCATTAGACTCTTTATAAGAAGAGGAAGAGAGACCAGAGCTCTTTCTTTCCCCTGTGTGAGAAGGTGGCTGTCTGTAAGCCAGGAAGAGGGCTCTCACCAGAAACCAAATCTAGATGGCAACTTGATCTTGGACCACTGGCTTCCAGAACCGTGAGAAACCAATGTCTATGTGTAAGCCACCAGTCTATGGTATTTTGCTATAGCAACGCGAGCCAACCAAGACAGTTGGAAACCAAGTTAGAGGCTTGCACCACAAGAGAAGTGAGTCTTAAAAAAACAAAATTAAATTTTCTCATGTTGACATATTCAAACAATTATATGACCATGTGACTATGTTAGTATGGTTTCTCCCAGAACCTTGGAAACAGGAAATAGAAACTTTAACCAAAAGGTTTGTTTCTTCTCTGAAAGTTGGACTCTGTTTTGCTATTTATATCAACTCCCACAAATATCCTCATCCCTTGAGCAGAGTTTCTGACCTATGGCAAACCCTATTTTGATTTCTACCATAAGCCTGAGATGCAGGGAAGTTCAGGGTTAATATTAACCATGGGGTTTCCCTACATTTCTCTACATCATTGAAGTCAATGTTAAAAGAATACCAGGAGCGGGCGCCTGGGTGGCTCAGTTGGTTAAGTGACTGCCTTCGGCTCAGGCCATGATCCTGGAGTCCTGGGATCGAGTCCCACATCGGGCTCCCTGCTCGGCAGGGAGTCTGCTTCTCCCTCTCCCGCTCCCCATTTGTGTTCCCTCTCTCGCTGTGTCTTTCTCTGTCAAATAAATAAATAAAATCTTTAAAAAAAATAAAATAAAAAAAAAGAATACCAGGAGCAACCCAAAAAGGGAAAAGAAGGCAGAGGATGGTGACCTAGAGCCTGAGATTGGGTTAGTGGAAGTCTAAAGGCACTTCCATCCTGTGGTCTGTTTTGTGACTATGAACCTCAGCTCTTATTTTGAACATCATGACACATGCCCCTAAACTCTCCTGAGAATCTATTCTCCTGATCTTCCTTTTAGACAGACAGCTTCCCCTGCAAGTACGTGCCACTTTTGGCAAGGGATTTGGCTTTCTGGCTACTGGACACTGCATTCCACAGACTCTCTTGCAGCTAGGTGTATGACTAAGTTCTTGCCAATGGAATATAAGCAGGAATGATCTATACAATTTGGTGGCATATTCTCTAAGGATATTACTAGTTCGCCACTGCCCCTCTTTCTCCCTTCCCTGTGGTGAAGAGATGAAAAGAGCTGCCTTAGATTCTAACATGGAAGCCACATGGTGAGGCTAAAAGAGCTACCAACCCCGTTGCTCT
This sequence comes from Leptonychotes weddellii, assembly GCF_054177405.1. Taxonomy (NCBI): domain Eukaryota; kingdom Metazoa; phylum Chordata; class Mammalia; order Carnivora; family Phocidae; genus Leptonychotes; species Leptonychotes weddellii. Next base: position 115,926,255 of record NC_138377.1, read on the forward strand.
ACGTAAATCACCTCTGGACCCTTTTGAGAGAGTAAGAGGGAAAAATGAGCTTCTGTTTTATCTAGTCCATGAAAGTCTGGTGTCTGTTAGTTCTAGCTCCTTACTTTGACCCTTACAATAGTAAAATAGTGAGTTAAACAAAGACTCATCTCCCTTCAGACAAACATTTTTTTTTTCCTCCAACAATGAGTAAGTCATTGCCCGGAGGCTTGATAGGAAATGACCTGAAACCCAGGTTGGAATAATCCAGCCATTTCTTCTGTGTTTCCATGCTCTGGCCTGCTCTTGGTGGTCCTTACTTCCAGACTCAGTCTCTTTTTCAGCAGCATCCTCTGAATGTGAAGAAACTATACACACGATTATTTCATCCCTATTGTCTCCTCTTTGCAAAGATGAGTGAGTGTTTTGATTGTGAAATTCTCACAGTAGGGATTTTGCTATTTTTTTTTCCTGCTCACCTGCTCTTTTTTTTTTTCCCCCCCTGTATGTCTCATTTCAAACCTTGTAGTGGGAGGAGGAAACCTGTCAGCATGTGTGGGTGACAAGAGTGAGGTGAGAACTGGATGTATGGTCTGAGGTTACAGGAAATGGCTATTTATGTAGCCCCATTGGTACTCAGGGGATTACAAAATGAAGCATTAAATTCATATGTTCTGACTCACTATTCCCTTGAGCAAAGGACTTCAGAAAACACAGGTGTACGGCCTATTGAGCTGATGGTTTCCTTTACAGTTTACTTCTGAAGAAATAAACTTTGACATTCTACCCCAAGGGTTACAAAGTTTTACCTCCCAGAGAGACCCCTGGGGTGATGTGTATTTTATAAACCTCAGAAATGAACTTGTATTTAGGCGGGGTTCACCTTTGGTGATATCACTCACTCCTGGTTTTTCTCCTCCTTCATAGGATGGAGCATCCTGGCCTTTACCTCTCGCTCCTTTTTTTCTTCTGACTCCTGAATGCTGACTGCTCCCGAATCAACTTCGAGCCTCCTTCTCTTAACTATAAACTGGGTCTCATGGCTGTAAATAACCTCCAGGTTCCATTGACTCCCAAATGTCCACCCCTGGAATTCCAGACTTTTTTTTTTTAAAGATTTTATTTATTTATTTAAGACACAGAGAGAGAGAAAGAGAGAGAGAGACTGAGAGCAAGCATGAGCAGGGGGGAGGGGCAGAAGCAGGTTTCCCACTGAGTAGGGAGCCCGTTCGATCCCAGGACTCCGGGATCATGACCTGAGCTGAAAGCAGCCGCTTAACTGACTGAGCCACCCAGGCACCACCTGGAATTCCAGACCTTTATATTCCAAGTGCTTACAAGGCAAGCCAGTTGTCCAATATGCATCTAGAACTTAATGTGCCAAAACAAAGAGAAAAGCAAAAACAAACAAAACCCTCCATCTTGCCTTTTTCCCAAACCTGCTCCACGTCCAATAAGGAACTATTAGTTCAGGTAATGCTGTAAAAACCCATAATGGCTCAAACACAATAGAAGTATATTTCTCACTCATTTAGAGTTAAAAACAGGTGTTCCTCATCAGCAGGGGCTCTTCTCCAGGCTGTGCTTCAGGAACCTGAGTTCCATATCATCTTGTTCTGCCATCTTGAACATGTTGTTTCTGAGATTACCGTGCCTACCTACGTCGAGGAGGCAGAAGAGAAAATAGCGTGGAGGATTACGAATGGGGGATTTCTATGGACAGTCCCAAATGTGACATACACCACTTTTCTTTACAGTTTATGGCTAACTATCACACCAACCTGCAAGAGAGCCTGGAAATGAAGAGAAACAATTTTGCCTCTAACACATCTCACTTTTTGGCCAGAAAATACCCATTTCTTCCTTGTCCTCTCACACAAACAAAACACAGTCCAAAGTCCAGGATCTCCAGCTGTTGTGCAAAACTCTTGATCAGGGGATGCCTGGGTGGCTCAGTTGGTTAAGTGTCTGCCTTTGGCTCAGATCATGATCCCAGAGTCCTGGGATCGAGTCCCGCATCAGGCTCCTTGCTCAGTGCGGAGCCTGCCTCTCCCTCTGCCTGCCATGCTCCCTGCTTGTGCTCTCTCTCTCTCTCTCTGACAAATAAATAAAACCTTAAAAAATAAAAACAGGCTCTTGATCAAGCCTAGAGGGGACCTGTCAACTCAACTTCTGGTCAGATGGCTGATTCAACCCTGGAAGGTCCATCATCTTTTAATTCTCTATATACATGTTGATCTCCACTTGTGAACAACTGATTCTTGCCTGAGCTCACCTCTTTCTTGTAGTACTTTACTAAGGGCAGCCGATAGTAACTAACATATAACACTCTAAATCCTTCCAGCCGATGACCTCAGAGCTACACCTCAATGCCTCCCCATTAAGCAGTACCATTTACTTTTTTTTTTTTTTTTTTACTAATGGCAACACTCCCTTCTGGAATAATTACTATACAGTAGCAAACACACTAAAAAATAAGCATTTTGAAGATACTGTTTCTTTTTTTACTTTTCATAATTGTTTCATTTATCCACTCAATACTTTCCCTGTTAAAACTCCTCAAAGGATTACTACTGGATTTAAAATAGAGTCTAAACCCTGTACCATGAACTATAAGGCTTTGTGTCATCTGGTTATCACCTACATTTCCAGCCTCCTCTGGCGCCCTTCTGTCCTACCCCTTGCCACATTTACTTAGGGCCATTTTCGGTTTCTCGAACATGTTCAGTTGCTGTCTTTGTGTTACCCGATACCCTTGCTTGTAATGATCTTCCTCCTTATCATCATGTGAATTTCAAAAAAAAAAGAAAAAAAAATCTTTGTTATTTACATATGGAGGTTTAAATGTAACTTCTTCAAATAGGCTTTGCCTGGCTTCTTTCACTCTATTTTGCTTTTTCTAGTTATTGCTATCTGATTTTCTTCTGTTATCTCTTTCTCCCTCACTTCATCCTTCATTCCTTCCTTTGTTCCTTCCTTCATTCCTCCCTTCCTTTTTCCCCCCTTTTTATCTCTACTAGCATGTAAGCGCCATGAGACCAAAAATCTATTTAGTTTTGTTCTGTGACTTTCTATTCATGGATAAAAACAGTACCTGGACCATCATAATTGTCTAAAAAATATTTGTTGAGCCAATGAATGAACTCACTCTTCTTGAGGAAATGCCAGTACTAAATTTTGCAGTGAATCCTATAAGTCTAGAACTGAAAGAGACTTGATTAACAAATATGTCTAATCTCCCAACTGAATACATCACAGAGTAACAAAAGTTGCAAGGTTGGGAATATTTGGAACATTTTCTCTTCTACTTACATGTTCTATGATATATAAAGTGGTTATTTCAAATGTCCAACTAGTTATTCCTGGAGAACAAGAATTACCACATTATAATTCATTTGGCATCAGTGATCAAGTGATGATGGTCCCAGTGTACCAATTTTTCTCTCTGCTTAAAGTAGTCGGTCAATGGGGTCAGAGATAAGTGTATATATTGACATGGCATCTCTCAGAGGATTTCAATAATCTGATTCTAAGGGAGGATAGAACATTTTTGCTATTAAACTTCAGCAGCTAGTAAATCAGGAGCTGGCAAACTAGCACATGAACCAAAACTGGCCCATCAACCATTTTTATAAATAAAGTTTTATTGGAACACAATTCTACCTATTCATTTATGTGTTGCCTATAGCTGCTTTTGCACCATAACTGCAGAGTTGACTATTTGCTTCAGAGGCAGAATGTCGCTTAAAACCTATGGGGCGCCTGGGTGGCTCAGTCTGTTAAGTGTCTGCCCTTGACTCAGGTCATGATCCCAGGATCCTGGGATTGAGTCCCACATGTGTGTCCTTGCTCAGCAGGGAGTCTGCTGCTCCCTCTCCCCACCTCCCTGCTCATTCTCTCTCTCACAAATAAATAAATAAAATCTTAAAAAAAAAAAAAAAAGCCTAAGACACTTCCTATCTGGCCCTTGTTGAAAAGTTTGTTAACCCTGCAATAAACTATTCCCCCTACAGCCCTCAATCCCACAAATACATTTCAGCTTGTTAAAATATGGCACTTTCTCATTGAGAAATTTAAAAATACATGTTACCTGTAACCCAAGGGCCGAACAATTATGCTTCCCTTTTAAACATTGTATCTAATGCAAAGTCTCCCTTTTTTAAAAGATGTATTTATTTATTTTAGGGGGGAGGGGCAGAGGGGGAGAGAGAGAGAGCATACTTCCCACTGAGCGGGGAGCCTTATGTGGGGCTTGATCCCACAACCCTGAGATCATGACCTGAGCCAAAATCAAGAGTCAGATGCTTAACCAACTGAGCCACCTAATTGCCCCCAAAGTCTCCTTTTTAAAAATGATTCTGACACATAAAAATGCTTTCAAACAAAACAAAACAAATGAAAACATTGAGCGAACTAGAAATTCAGTTACAGTATGTGGAACAGTCTGTTGGTTTTCTTCAATATTTATACTTTGTTATGTTTTTGTTTTTGTTTTTCCTTTAGTGATTGAATGATTGAGTTTTAGATGGACAGGTAACCATTCTGCTGAAATTGCATTTTCCAGCCTCTTTTTTTTTTTTTTAAGATTTTATTTATGGGGAGCCTGGGTGGCTCAGTTGGTTAAGCAACTGCCTTCAGCTCAGATCATGATCCTGGAGTCCCAGGATCGAGTCCCACATCAGGCTCCCTGCTCAGTGGGGAGTCTGCTTCTCCCTCTGACCCTACCCTTTCTCGTGCACTTTCTCCCTCTCATTCTCTCTCTCTCAAATAAATAAATAAAATCTTTTTTTTAAAGATTTTATTTATTTATTTGACACAGAGAGAGAGAGAGCGCCAGAGAGCACAATGGGGGAAACAGCAGAGGGAGCAGAGAAGCAGACTCCCCGCTGAGCAGGGAGCCCAACTTGGGGCTTGATCCCAGCACCTTGGGATCATAACCTGAGCTGAAGGCAGGTGCTGAACCGACTGAGCCACCCAGGTACCCTTTCAGCCTATTTTGAAACTTAGGTGGCTATATCCGTATGTCCTGGCCAATGCTATGTGTACAGAGGGGATGTAGGCAATTTCTGGGTCCCAACTTCCCTTTTTTCCACTGTACTTCCCACTGACAGGAATGTAGATGTCAGGGTGGAATTTGGGGCTGCCCGCTTAGACCAGGAGATGAAATCTTTGTATTTAGGTTGGTAGAGCAACAAGAGAGAAAGATGGTGATGTAGGGCCATCATGTTAAGTCCAGGGCTGTTGATCCTTAAACTTGTATGGAGATAGAAAAATAAGTAAAAACTTAAGGTGCTGTTATTTTCCAATCTTTGATACAGTAGTTGAATTAATATATTATTATAGGTAATAATTACAGTGTTAAAAATTCTCATTCAGTTATAAAACCCCAAATAGTGTGTAAAATGACCCCATATCTCATCTAAACATCTTCTTACCCCTTTTATGAGAGGTAATCCAGATTTAGAGATAAGTGCCTACAACATCACATAATCTGGATGGAACTTGGGACTGATTCCAAAGCAGAGTCTGGAAAAATATATTGAAATCATGACACAAAGAAAGCAAGAAAATGAAGATATGAGCCACTTCGTGTCTTTCTTGGCTTTGATTATTTAGGTCACTAATAATGGTAACTATTTTTTCTTTACTATTGACAACAAATATAAAAACAATACCATTTATTGAGTATATACAGTAATATAGGACTCTGTGAGAGGCCCTTTATAACTAATATCTTATTTAGCTTATCCAGAATGTCTCTTTTAAAATATAGAAACTAAGGCTAACAGCATTTGAGTTTCTGGGAGAGGCATCCACTCAGCAGCATGAGTGAGATTTATATCCAGTCTTTGTTTACTCCCAAGACTATAATCTTTGTGATCAATCATGCTGCATCCACACAGTCAGCCTTCTTTCATGTCAACACCCTGTAAAGTGTTTTAGAATCTGTCTCTTCATTTTTTTTTCTTGGTAAGAAAACATAACATCCATTATCTCAGGATTCTGTGAAGAGAAAGCTTGAGGTTTGCCATCCTTACCCAGCTCCTGTTGCACAGATGTTGAGCACTGATTTCTTTTATTAGAGTTAATTCAGAATTGCCAGATTCTGAAGCAGAAGAACACTCTAATCCCACATGAGTGTGGAAATTGTAGGAATTAAGCAAAGGTATGTGGGCGATTCTGTTAAACCAATCTCACAGATGGGGAAGGAAAGGAACAGAGAGGCTTAGCAACTTTCTCAGGTTTACATAGGGAACATGAACTAGTTAGAGCCCCTATTCAGATCAAAGTCAGTATGCTTCTGGGGAAGAGTTGCTACTTGGGTGGCCCTCAGTGAGCCACATCTTCTGGTATTCAGTCTCTTGTGTAGTTTCCTCCCACACTAACTGAGCTTGGTCGTGAAACTAGCTTTGGTGTAATCCCAGTGTAAAGTAAGCTGAGGTTTGATACATTTGCCCACTGGGTCCTATCCTTTTGGACTGCTGGCTCTTGGGATAAACCCTCTCAGGACCCAGATATGCTGAGAGAAGCCCAGCCAGCCAGGTGGATAGGCCACATGGAGTAAACTCCAGGCTGACAGCCCCACTGAACTTCCAGGGGGCAATCAGCACCAACTTGTCAGCCATGCGTGTGAGCCATCTTGGAAACAGATCTTCTGGGCAGAGTCAAACTGTCCTAGCTCATGCCATGGGGAGCATAGATTGGAAGCTCTGACCAAATCCCTGAGTTGCCAGCAAATATATATAATTTTGTTTTTCTGTTTAGAATTCCAAGCTTGGGATGGCTTTTTTCCCAGCGATAGACAACCAAACATTTTAATTACTCTTTCTGCTATATTGCAGTGCCCTGGGTCATGAGCAGAAAGGTTAAGGTTTTGCAAACCAAGACGTAACCAACGTCTTACCTTTATAGGTCTAGGAAAGCAATAGACCTAATCAATACCTTGCCTTCAATGTGTTGTTTTATTTTGTGTTATTTTTTTTTAAGATTTATTTATTTGGGGCACCTAGGTGGCTCAGTCAGTTAAGCGTCTGCCTTCAGCTCAGGTCATGATCCCAGGGTCCTGGGATCGAGTCCTGCATTGGGTTCCCTGCTCAGTGGGGAGTTTGCTTCTCCCTCTGCCCCTCATCCTCACTTGTGTTCTCTCTCTCTCAAAAATAAAGAAAATCTTTTAAAAAAATAAAGATTTATTTATTTATTTGAGGAAGGAGGGGCAGAGAGAGTCTTAAGAAGACTCTGCACTGAGCACAGATCCCCAGGTGGGGCTCGATCTCACGACCCTGAGATCATTGACCTGAGCCAAAACCAAGAGTCGGACGCTTAACCGACTGTGTCACCCAGGTGTCTCTTTATGTGTATATGTGTTTTTTTTTTTTAAGATTTTATTTATTTATTTGACACAGAGAGAGAGAGAGAGAGGAATCACAAGTAGGCAGAGTGGCAGGGAGCGGCAGAGGGAGAAGCAGGCTCCCCACTGAGCAAGGAGCCCGATGAGGGACTCGATCCCAGGACCCTGGGATCATGACCTGAGCCGAAGGCAGACGCTTAACAACTGAGCCACCCAGGCGCCCCTTTATGTGTTGTTTTATAGGAAAATAATATAACTCACTCATTGACAATAAGGTGTTTTCCTTATCTGTCTCTCCACCCGGATGGTAGGAAAAGTTACCAAAGGCTCCAAAGTGGGAAGGAGCCAGGTGGGACTGAGGTTGAATACTCCCTCAAAACTGTGGCTTTGGCCAAGTGACTGAACCTGTCGGATCCTCTGTTTTCACATTTCTAAACTGCAAAAGATGATCACTCTCAGGTTGGAGGAAGGGTCATCCCTGGTGTGCGTGAATGGCTCTAGCATTGTATCTATCCCATGGAAGGTACTTAATATAAGGTAGCTGCTATTGTCACTTTAGGTTATAACTAATATCTTATACAATTTATTGTCTGCAAAGGTATGCTCTCCAAGGACTGAGCAGCTGTCTGAGGTCTACAGTTTATGCCAAGGGGACAGGTTTCTTGATGTAAAGCTCTACCTCTATGTGACCTTAGACATTGTGGTCAAGGCTTATAAATCCCCTGAGAACAAGAGGCATAGAATGCTGTAGTTATTCCAGAAACAGGGAGTGGAAGCAGCCTCTCCACAGTGAGACCTTCTTTGCCCTCCCCATTCCATGCAATGACCCCCTGGAACTTCAGAACCCGGAAATATGAAAGCCAACTTGGAGATTTCTATCAAAAAAGCATTTTCTCCTCAATTACTCCTGCCTTGTCAATTCCATTCTGGCATAATTAGGGCTCTCAAGATATGCCAATTATTTCCTCATTATTCTCCCTGAAGTGCTGCTGATAGATGGAAACTTCGGGAAGGATACGGTTGAAAAGGTCTGAGATCAGTGAAGCCGACATGGATGCTGGGAAGCAGTGCAGGCTTTGCACAAGGTGGGACACATGAGTCGCAGATGGAGCTCCAAATGGTCCCTGAGAGGGATGTAAGATTGTGCAGCTCCCTTTGCAAAATGCTCTTCTCTTTTTAAACTTGCCCTACGTGGAGCAGGGCTCTCGCTCTTCCCCAGGGAAGTTTAGGAAGGAGGTACAGCCAAGAAGTAAAAATAATCAATGCACACCTCGCACTATGAGATCAGAGGAAATGATTGATGTGTGACAGCTCTCACATGGCAGCTTCCCCTCTGTGACATTAACTTGCAACCTACAGAGGAAACCCTGCTTGAGATGCTCACAGATGAGAGCACAGTGAAAAGTGTGTGTGTGTGTGTGTGTGTGTGTGTGATTCCTTCTGTGAAGTTTGTGTGTTGGGGGGGGCTTCAGTTCAATTTCCATGGCAGGCAAGAAGAGAGCAGGAAATCAAACATTAAATGTTGAAATGTTGGTGACAGCCTGAGTTGAGGAAAAAAAAAAAAAATATATGTGGCACATCTGGAGAGCTTATTCTGAGACCATTACTGGACCTGTCTGCTTCTTCCTCCTGTCTCTTTCACCATTGTGTAACAGGTTTGAATCAAGGGAGCTCTACCTCCGCTAGGTCAAACCTAGGCAGTCTGGTTAGTGTCAACTGTTCATTGTAGGGGTGCCTGGGTCGCTCAGATGGGTAAGCCTCCGACTCTTATTTTGGCTCAGGCCATGATCTCAGGGTCCTGGGATCCAGGCCCAAGTCAAGCTCCGCACTCAGCAGGGAGTCTGCTTGAGGATTTCTTTCCCTCTCACTCTGCCCCTTCTCCCCTCCCACCCCACTCTCTGTCTCTCTCAATCTCTCTCTCTTTCTCTCTAAAATAAACAAGTAAATCTTTTTAAAAAAGTGTTCATTGTTCTCTGCAGGGTTTTGGAGTGGGTTGGACATCTTACTTCAAAGTCAGTGCTGATTTTCACAGAGTGTATCGGAGATCCAAGAAAGCATGGTGATCATCCTAAAGAAGCCTGGGGAATACTTCCGCTCCTCACGGCAGAGCAGGGCAGAGTGTCAGTGACACATCTGGATGAAAAATGAAAAGAATACCACAAGGTTCTGAACTCATATAGGTTCCATGAAGATGAATCTAGCAGAACAAAAAATACCCTTGAAGGGAGAGGGTATGTGGCAGTCTGTTTTTCAACGCGGAAAGAGAACAGCGTTCAAGTGGCAATTTCATGCGAAGTACACATTCTGAGGCTTTGCCAATCTATATTTGATATATTTGATTGTTTTTTCTTTGCAATGCTTTTAAAAGTAAATGGAACTCGGTTTAATAAATGTTTATTGAGCATCTACTCATGCCTGGCACTAAGATCAGCTCAAAGAATGCAACAGTGAATAGTATAATGTAACCCAGAGGAAAGAGGTGTGAGCGGGAACCCCAGGAGGTGGTTCATCTGGGTTTAGGAACTCATCCGCAGCCAGACTTCAGGAGAAGGACCATCTCCTGCCTCACTGCTCTTGATCTGATGGACACTGGTACCCTTCCTGACATCATCACTGCTGCCCTCCAGGACACCACCATCAACACACTGCAAGCCTCAGGATGCCAGTGTGCCCCCTGCCCTGTGGCCAAGTGGAAGAGTCACAGAGAATGCCTCTTTTCGTGTTTAGAAATTGTTAGAAGCAGGACAGTTTGTGTCTGGAGGTTTTAAAGAGATTAAGGAAGCAGCATCATCAGGTTTTATTTTTTGCTTTGTCCCATCACCTTACCACCATCCCTTTCCACTCCAGGTCCTAACATGGCTCCTTGAGACCAGGCTGAAGACATATCAGATGGCTAGAAACCATGTTGTATTCAGAATCACAAGTTCTCTCCAACAACCAAGACTCAGCTCCAAAGCCTCCATGCCAGGTTTTTCTTCTTCCCTTTGACTATATTCCCCTTGATGTTTCTCTATCCCAGTCCTTGCGTGAATGTGCTCCCAGCAGATCCACCTGCCAGGCTTACAGGTAAACTTAGACATGTGTGAATTGCCTAGGCAAGTTTAGGGTTGCTAATGCACAGAGATTTGAGGAATGTGTACTTTGAATCCTGCAGAATCCTGTGGACTCTTTCTAATGTCTACTTCTATACGACCTGCTCCCATTTGTCTAACCTCATTTCTCAGGATTTGTTTATATTCATCTTACTTTCTGTCCAACCTGTATTGAGTTGCCTGGGGATGCCATGCACTGTTTTACCTTCATGCATTTGCCCACACTATTCTTGATCTCCTGTCTTCTCTCCCATTCTGCATCTGATAAGGACTTTCTTATCCTTTAAGAATCAGCAAAAATGCTTCTCCCTCTCCCATCTGAGACACTCTTACCCCTGCTTCCCTAATGCCTTATGCACACCTTTGTATATCCCCAAGGCTGAGTGCATTTTTATTTATCTCCTACTTTAAATTCTGAGCTCCTTCAGGGCAAATTCTTTCTTATCATTTGATTCCCTATGCTTGGCACACAATTTGCCATGAGTCAGGGCCCAATAGTTGTTGAATGGAAGTCAAGACCAATGTTCATGTTTATACCAAACAAAACAATGCCTATAAAGATCACCTGGAATTATTAATGATACCCACTGAAAGAGATTGTCCCTCTCTCCTCTGAGAACTAAATGTATGAACATGAATACAGAACGCATGTTTGAACTACTGATATCCACTCAGATAGAAGCCAATGTCCAGAATGTGGGGCTTTATCTAAATGCCCTCAAGAGTAGCAGGGAGGGCAAAGGGAAGAGGTGGCTGTGGTTATTTGTGTTTCTGGCCTCTGTGCTCAAGGAGGCTCCTCGAAGGCTGTGCAAATCTCTCTTAGCAAATTATATTATCATTAGCCACTTTATAGAAGTAAACTCGGAATAGAAGCAGACATGTGATGTTGAAGTAATCACAAGAAACTTCATTGCGGCCTCTTGAGAAATGACCACAACTGGTGAACAAACCAACCACTAAAACGATAAGTCAAAACAAAACAAAACAAACCAAACCAAACCAATAATTGGCTTTTAGAGCGTTTTCATAGGAACTGAGGTCCCGTTGAAGCTGTAGCATATGATAAAGTCAGACTCTAATGGCTCTGTGATTCCCCTGTTCTGAGGTTATTGGTCTGAGGTTCTGAGAGACCCATTTCTTGAAGACCCTGTCTAGATGGGCTGGGGCTGTCTGCAGTCTGGCAGGTAGGGGAAGCCAAATTTCTAAACCTGAACTCAGCAGCGCATTGGCACTCGGAGCCCTAAAACAAATGTTCAGCTGTGATTTTTCACGTATCTCTTTATAATCCTCTGCCTTTGAGTCATGTCCTTTGTATTTCTCAAATCCTGGGTGATGCAATTTTGCTCAAAGTTCTTAAGAAGACTGTTTATATCATGAGCCTTTTATAGGAAAAAGAGGAAAGCAGATGCTTATTTTATTGCTGAGCTGTTTTGTGTTGTTTTATGGTTTCATGTACACAAGGATGATGTGCAAATAATCTGTCTATTCATTTTCTTCACTGCCTGGTATGGGGACTGGGACTCTGAGGGCCATCTGGGCCACTCTTGCCACAATGGCTTTGCCGTTCTTGGAGGAGACACTGAGCAATCCGCACAGTGAGATTTGTGACACATCAGCAGCCCGTCAAGCTCCTTGACACTGTGGACTAGGAACTTCCAGGAGCCACTGGGAAGCATGCGCGTTGTTTTCTTGTTGCTCTGTTAACCCGCCTTGGGCATCAAGATCTGGCCCTTGAATCTTCTGTGCACCCTATTGTCAGTGTCTCTCAGTTTCTACCAGTTGTGCTTAATTTTGACATATCAGTCTGACGGGTGCCGGAGGAACTTCTTGGTCCTCTTTTTAATGATCTTGGGCTTCACAAGAGGACCGAGGACAGCCATGATGCTGAGTAAGAGACCTGCCACCTCCAAAGGCAGCACCTAAGAAGAGAGGGGGCATTCCTGGGCTTTTCTAAAGAGAAGGAGTAGGCGGTTCTTTTAATAAATGTGTGAATCATGATATTTGCTAATCCTAAGACAAATATGTGGATTCTCATCCTCTTGGGTCTACATAAAAGAATAGTTCCATGTAAGGAATTACTCTATTTTTTATATAGAATATATGTAGTAATTAATAAATCTGCAGGTAACCATCACCCAACTTCAAGAGCTATTGACTTATGTCCTGTCTAGTTTCACCTCGATCCCTACTCACTTCCCCCTACACACACATATTATTTCAAAGCAAATCTAAGATGCATCATTTCATTCATAAATATTTCAATATGTATGAGTTACTTTAAATATTATGAATTGAAGCTCTTTTTTATTCATTTCACTAAATTTAAAAACAATGATCTTTCAGCAAGAGAGAAAAGTATTGATCCAAATAACTTAAATTAATTGGCCTACTTCCTGCCGGTAATAGAGGAGGCCTCTTCTATTCCAATTGACATTTCCATTCCATTTGATGTATCAATAAATATCAAAAGAAAGAGTTCTGTAATGAATAATTATCTCTAGATAACATGATAAATACTGAATAGTCCTTGTTCATTCGTGTTTAACTTTTGCTTCTTTAACATCTTCTGTTGACTAATTCATTAATTCAGTCTTGCACAAGGGATATCCTGAGAACCTCTTCTGAACCAGACACCAATGCTATGCTCTGGGAATGGAGTTGGAGCCTTGTGGAAGAAATAGACAAAAAGATAACCACAATGAAACATTGCAATGAAACAGGAGGACTTCTATGCCATCAGGGGCTGAGGACCACCCTTTGGGTACCATAGGTCTCATTCTCTTCCTTCTTTGCTCTTTCAGTTAATAAAGGTTTCAGTGAGTTATTGGAAAGACACATCTTAGGGCTGTCTCCTTTGTGTAGCTGGTGCTGCCCTCTGATTGCCCAAAAGGTAGTGGGACTTCCTATAGATTTATGAGAGGAGAAAACCATTCATCCTTCATGTTAGTAATTCCAAAGCATATATTGCTCCCAGGCTCCTATGAATTTCATACAGCCTGACATAAAATGCTCAACCTGTTTCTGATACAGAACAACTTTTCTTTCTTCTTTCTTTTTTAGAAGTTGTATAGCTTAATCTTAAGATAAGGCAAGCCTTTGAGGGAAAAACAAAATAGCTCTGTTCCCCCCCCAACCCCCCAAAGGGAGTGGAAAACAGACTTTGTGCTCCTATAGCCTGGTCTTTCCAGTCTTCATAATAGGGGCATACAGAGTTTTCACCTGACATTGATTTAGGCTGTAGTCAAAGGGCGATTGTTTTCTTCCTAAGGAAACCTCTGGGGACATTTTGGCAGAAAAGAAGAGAGTATTTTGGCTTTTGGAAGTAGAGAGCAGAATTGTTTTGGAAGAATCTTGGGTGAAGCCCAGAAGGAGGGGAGAGGGGGACCCACAGGGAAGGGGACACCAGATCCAGGTACCAGTCTCACCTGAAGAGACAGCTCTGAGAGAAGTCCTACTCCCCAGAGCACTGCCAGTGTGTGTCCAAGGTCTGGATGCGACCAGAGACTCTCACCAACCAACAGTCTAACTTTTCATTTTCTAAAGATTTTATTTATTTATTTATTTGAGAGAGGAGGGAGGGGCAGGGGGAGAGGGAGAGGGAGAGAGAGAATCTCAATCAGCCTCCATGCTGAGCGGGGAGCCTGATGCAGGGCTTGATCTCACGACCTTGAGATCATGACCTGAGCAGAAATCAAGAGTCAGTCTTTTAACTGACTGAGGCACCCAGGCGCCCCCTGAGAGGCATGTTAAAACTATGAATAAAACATCACCACTGCAAGTTATCAACATCTTATATAGCACTGGGTGCCAATTGTGAGAGCATGGGGTTTGACTGCTGGCATAAACACAATGCATAGACCTACTTTTAAGTTTACAAATTTTTTTCCTCTGCATGTCCAGCTGTAAATGAGCCCACCAAAGCATTCTTCATTTCTGTTACTGTTTCTTATAATTTTACTTCTAACATCCCTTTTGATTCTTCTTTATAATTGCCACTTCTCTCCTGATATCACCCATATGGTCTTGCATGTTGCCAACTCTTCCCATTAGATTCTTAAAGATATTCATTGTAGTTATTTAGAATTCCCTCTCTGATGATCTAATAGCTGTACCATCTCTACATCTGGTTCTGATGATTGGTTTGTCTCTTCGGACTGGTTCTTTCTTGGCTTTTGAAATGTATTATACTTTTTTGTTGAAAGTTAGGCATGTTGTATGATGGTAATAGATACTTAGAATCTTTAGTGTGAGGATTTATATTGATTTGGCTAAGAGTTGGGCTGTGTTTAATGTTTGTTATTTCTATAGACACCAGATGCTTCAAATTCCTCCAGTAATCTTGCTTTTTCCTCCCCTATCCATTTTGATGCTTCCCTTTGTACTGCTTTCCAGGGACAGGATCTGTATCTTTCAACCGGAATCCTCTGTTATTGGGGGATGTTGTTGGTATGGTAGTAGGATCTGGGGAAGTAGACCTTTCGCTAATACTGTGATGATGTCTCAGTCTTTGAAGTGCACGGAAGGCCTGTGTCTAGGAACTGTGGCCTTCGTAAGAGTTTCTGAACCCCCTCCAAGAGGGGGTTTATGCCTTTTTTGTGCCCATTCCTTTCCCTGACTACAGTATTCACAGTCTACCTGCTTGGAGCCTTTTCCCTGTGATCAACGGCTTCCCCTCCCTCTTTTCCTTAGATGAGACAGAAAGGCTGGAGGGCTGGGATAGGCATGGTTCCCTTCCTCTAGCTAGGATGAGATGTATATTTATCCCTGGTCCAAGTGTTTCTCCCTGAAGATTAAACCTTGGGTAATCATCCTGATTTCTCTTTTCCTCTCTCTGTCAAGGTGAATGAACATGGAATGATGGAAGGGCATGTTCTCCGATCCTCCCTGTGAGAGTCTGGTGGGATTCTGGGGGATGAAGCTCCCAAAAGTGTAAGGATATCTGTATAACTCTGATCCTTAGTCCACACTTGGCCTTCATCAAGTGTTCCTACTGGCTTACAGCACCCAGGAGCTTCTGCTCCAAGTAAGCAAGTCTCACCCCCTCCATCTCTCTGGAGGCACCTTCTCTCCACTTTTTGGGATGGTGGTTTATCCTAGAGCCTCAATTATCTGATGGGTCCAAGAAAAGCAGTTGAGTTTACTTTGCCCAGCTTTTTCTTGTTAAAAGGATGAGAATGAAGACTTCCATACTCTGTACAGGTCAAAGCTGAAACTGAAAGTAGAAGTAACTTTTTTTTTTTTTTAATATTAGTGTGTTTTGCCAAGTTATTTTGCAGAGTGCTTGAAAACAATTTGCACTCTTACTACCTATGAGTGAAATTTCCTGTTTCCTCACTATCCTCACCTACTTGCCAGCAATTGCTATTATTTTTATTTTTCTGGCAAACTAATAGTTGAAAAGTGGTTTCTTATTGTGATGTTTTCATTATAAGAGTCTGAATATGTCTTTCTATGAATTAACTAAACAGAGTGGTTCATATAAATTTCCTTTTCAAAACTTTTAACCATTTTCAGTAGTGTCTTTTTCTTCTTTTTTATTTGTGATTTTAATGTATTTTAGATACTGATCCTCTTCTGCTAGACTTTACTGTAACTATCTTTTTCTGTTTTCATTAAAAAAAACTGTCTAATATTTCTTTATTCACTAGGGATTATACATTGAAATCAGTTAAATTTAAATTTAAATTTTTAATTTTAAAATTAAAAAAAAATTTTTTTTTGAAGATTCACATGTGTTTAATGTATATAAAGGCGAGGAAAGGGCAGTCCCAGATTCAAGAGCGGTATTCTGTACAGTGCATATGGTGGGGCTGAGGGGGAAGGGCAAGAGACTGTAGAACCCACACCCGAACATGTACAAAAATAACTTAACATGGCGACCCCCACCAGCAAGGATGTGGAGCTCTCCCCAGCCCCCAGGGCCGGGGGGCACATTCTAGAAAACGGCACGAGGGTTGCTAACCAGTGCGGGCCAAGGTGCTGTGGGGGTGAGAAGGTTTCTGATTTGTGTTTTTTGGGTTTTATTTAAAGTTTTTTCTAGCCTATGTTTTCTTAGGTATTATTCTAAATGTTTTAAAGTTTATTTTTTTCATATTTAGGTCTTAATATATGTGGCACATCCTTTTTCTTTCTTTTTCTTATAAGCCACAGGTTTGTTTTTTTTTTTAATGTGGTGATAGAAGTAATAATATTTATTCAGTAATTGATCATTCTCCTGGTATTTAGAGATTACTAGCAACCAATAATAATATTTTCATAACACACCAAGATCACATGTATGTTTTGGGATTTGTTGTGAGATTTCTAATACAATCTATTGATCCCCTTTTTTTCTGTGCTAACATTACCTTGTTTTAATTATTATAAATTTATAATGAGATGATATCTGGTAGCTCTACCTTGTTATATTTTGAGAATTTTGAGAATTGTCTTCACTATTCTTGGCATTATATACTTTTATATAAATTTTAGGATTAACTTGTCTAGATTCACCAAAAATATCTTTTGGGATATTAATTGGAATTTTATTAATTTTATAGATTTATGTGTGAATATTTGACATCCTAAAATATTAATTTTTCTACTCATAAACATGTTATATTTTCTAATTTATTCATATAAATCTTCTGTTTTTACATTCTTCCATACAGGTCTTGCTTCTACTTTTGGGGTTTTCTCTTAATAATAATTTTGATTGTTCATTTGAATGGGATATTTGTTTTACCTAATACTTTTTCCAACTGATTATTTTTGAAGTATAGAAATGCTACTGTATTTTCTTAGAGTTAACATGCTAGCTGAACTCCCTATTCTATTAGTTTGACTACTATAGACACTATTATATCTTCTCTTTGGACAATCATTTGTCTGGGAATAATGCCAGTTTTGTCTCTTTCTGTCTGGCCCCTATAACATTTATTTTTCATTTATTTCATTGTCTTGAGCCTCTAATACAATTTCAAATAGTAGAGTGATCCTGACTTTGTACCAGACTCAAATGGGTATACTTATACAAATTTATCATATTGATTTTTATGGTTAATTTTGTAAATGTTTCCCATTTTCTGAAAAAAATAGGTATTTTTTAGTGCAGAATTATGTGCCTCTGCATGCACCTATTGGCACTCTAAGCTGGATACTTCTCTAAGCATCCTGATGTGCATTATTTAATTTTATTCTCACAAGTTTATGGAGTAGGCACTATTCTTATACCTATTTTGAAGCTGAAGAAACAAATGTACACCTGTAGTAACATAGCTAGTAAATCAGTGAGCAAGAATTTAAATCTAGCAAGATGTCTTCTACCCAATCTTCTGTTCTCAACTACCATACAATAGTGCCTACCCTAAATTCACAAATATTTATGTCTATTTTAGATGAAACTTTTAATTGTGTTGACCTTAATATTTTTCATTCTTGCCTTGTTTTTCCCTACCTTATTTATCTTTTTTATTTGAGAGAGGAATATTAAATCTCTCACTATGGTTGTATGTGTGTCAATTTTATCACATAAATCATTTTTTTTTTTGTATTGTAGTGTAATGCTCAGAATGTAGTCATGTATCACACATTTTCACTGTCTTCTAGCTTTAGGAATTGCTCTTGAAAAATTGCACATCACTATGATTTTCATACCTATTGTATGAGATCTGATTTTTCTCTCTGGAGGCTTTTAGGGTTACTTTGTTTTCTCTGTTTTTTTTTTTTTTATTTGAGAGAGAGAGAATGAGAGAGAGAGAGCACAAGAGGGGGGAGGGTCAGAGGGAGAAGCAGACTCCCTGCTGAGCAGGGAGCCCGATGTGGGACTGGATCCCGGGACTCCAGGACCATGACCTGAGCTGAAGGCAGTCGCTTAACCAACTGTGCCACCCAGGCGCCCTCTGTTTTCTCAGTTCTAAAATTTTAATATAATGTGCTTTGGGGTGTGTGCATGCATGCATGTGTGTGTGTGTGTATCCTTTCTCATTGCTCTGGATATGTAGTGAGCTCTTTTAAACTAGAGAATCAATATTTTAGTTCTGGGATTTTTTCTTCTATTATTTCTTTGATAATTTCTTTCCATTTCTTACTCTCTCTCTTTCTGGAAATACTAAGATCAGATGCTGGATCTAAAATAATCTTCTAATTTTTTCTGCCTCTCTTATGTTCAAATCTTGGCCTTTTTCTTAGACTTTTTTGGAGTTTTTTCCACTATATCATCAAACATTCTATTAAATCTTATTTTAATTTTCATATATTCTTTCTTGCTGTTGAAATTCCTTTAAATATGATTTTCTTGATTCATTGAAACAATTTCTTTTCTAATGTGTGTGTGTGTGTTTAATTTTTTCCTATAATATGCATTGCTCTGTTTCCTCTGAGTTCTTTATTTTCCTGTTTTTTTTTCTCTCTTTTAATTTATTGCAGGAATTTCTGCAAATAACAAGGGATCTACTCTTCATTCCAAATAAGGAGACACTGAAATGTTGAGTGCTAAGCTGTTTACATGGTAACAACTGATAAACTTTATTTGCTGATAAACTTTATTGGAGAAAAAATGAAAAGGGATCTAGAAGTTTCTTTTGGAGATGACTGAATGTTAATGTCTGTAGGTCTTTTCTCTCAGATGATTCTATTTAGCCAATGAGAATCCTTACAAATCTGCTGTTGGGGTTTTAAACCTATACCCTGGCACTCTGGGAACAGAGTGGAAAATGAGGGAAAAAATTCTTATTGTTCAATATATAGTTGTTTACTTGATCTGCCTTCTGGTGTTTTCAGTGGCACTATATGCCTGCCCTCATTTATACCTTGCATCTGGGTGTCCTAGAACTTAGAAACAATCATCCTTTCCAGAGTAATCTTTATCTTTTGCTATAGTTGTGGGAATGGGAAGAGGAAGGGGAGGATCTGGGATGTAGCTCCTCTTGTTTCAATCATTCCTTCTGTTTAAGATCCATTTCTCAATCTGTTTTCTCATACATGGTGTTTCTGGGTTTTGAGTTTTCAGCATTTTGGGACATGGATCAGTTGCTTCCCTTTGGATGTCCTCTTTTATTTTTAATTTTATTTTTTATTTTTTTAAAGATTTTATTTATTTACTTGAGAGAGTGAGCCAGAGAGAGTGCATGAGTAGGGGGAGCAGAGGGAGGAGCAGAGGGAGAGGAGAAGCAGGCAACCAGCTGAGCAGGGAGCCAGATGTGGGGCTCTATTCCAGGACTCTAGGATCATGACCTGAGCCCAAGGCAAATGCTTAACCGACTCAGCCACCCAGGTACCCTAGATGTCCTTTTTTAGCATTTAGACTTCTTTCTCTGTGGTCATCTTGTCATTCTGTTTGTACTTACAGGCTAATATAGCTTTTTAAAAGTCACTTTAGTTGGCTTTCTGTGTGGAATGGAGATAGAGACATGGCTATATTTAGCATATTTAACCAAGTAGAAAGCTATTTGATACATTTTCAAACCTTTATTTTATTTTACTTCCCTATTCTTTTTCATGTATTCTCAAGTGTGGTGTATACTATCCATTTCTGTATCTCTTAGTATCTGTAACACACTTATTTCTAAGTGACTTTCATACTGCCATATGAAGAGTGAACCGCCCTCTGTTTAGACTCATCAGCTTTTTCTCACGATATGTTTGCTTCTGTGCTTTGCTTACTGCTTCCTCTCTTGACTTCTGAGATAATTCACTATGTGTACTGCTTTTTTATAAACAGACTTTTAAGGGGTTAGTTTCAAGCTTGTCTCTTTTTGGTCCCTTGTTGGTTTTATATCGGTTTTTACATGAGTTTCTTGCCTAAGGGTTTTCCCCATGCTGTTGGAATTCCAGTTCCTGCAAGGGAAACACCATCCATCTAAGCCCAGGTAGGTAGCACCGTGGCAGAACACGTGGCTATGAGGAGAATGGAAATTTTGTGCATGGGACAACTTTTCCCAGATTCCAGGCTTTATGCAGGCAGCCCACTTTTAGCTTACTTCCCCTTCCACTTCCTTCTGGCACAAACTCGGGGCTTTAGCCCCAGAGAGAGAGCAACAGTGATATCAGCCCAGCCCGTCAGGTGTACATGAAGACTCACTGTCTCCTTGTCTCCTTGGCCTTCCATTATCACTTCTTGTTTGGGTATGAACTTTCTACTCCTATGGCATCTGGATATTCTGTTTCTTACATTCAAACTCTGATATATTTTTTTCTCATATCTCATCTAGTACTTCTGTTGTGGAGAACAAGAGACAGAAGAGGGAGGGAATATCCAGAGCCCTTAATTTACAGCTAGTCAGGTGTGTGTGTGTGTGTGTGTTTGTGTGTGTGTGTGTGTGTGTGTATGAAATGCTCTTTTTGTGCTTTGAAACATCCCACTCTAGGCACAAAGGAGCCCTGAGACACCTTACAGGTTTATAAATAGAAGGAAGAATTCTTCCACCGGAGTAAAAGTGATCACACCAGAGCACCCTGAGCAAAAGAGGAATTAGAAATGTCTATTATTTACACATATGGAGGCCCACAGAAGGCCCCTTAACAGAATACCTTCCCCGCAGGCTACTCAAGATAAAAAAGCCCACCCACAATGAGTTTTTTTTTTTTTTTAAAGTAAGTGATCTTAATCCAGTCTCTTAATAAATGGGCATTAAGGGGTTTATGTAAATCCCAAAATTTTGTGCACGACTGTGTGGACATGGGATTTTTTTTCAGATGAAATTATCCATTGTGTCTATCTTTTGCTAATATACAAATAGTCCTAGTTGTCAATATGCCCGCTGCTACTTCATCCTGATCCTTTACATGTATTTGTTCAACGAATGCATGACAGAAAAAGGGAACGCTGGAGGGAGTGGTCGAGAGAGGGAACGGGGAATGGGACTCTGTCGGTACAACACATCACTGTGCTGAAAACTGTTAACCAAAGAACAAAGGAAAATTAATTTTCCAAACCCTATCTGAAGAATGTATCCTCTGTGTTGCCAAAGCTACAGCAATGACAACACTTGCATGTCCTCATTCAGTAGAGGTAATGGATATTAATATACGTGAGAAGATCTAAACTGTGTGTTATTGAGCGTGAAGCAAAGAAAAGAAGCCAGGGATAGTCCGCAGATGGCCTTCCCCTATTAATCCATTTAAAAATGATGGGGGAAAAATGTGAACACAATTTTCAGATCAACTTCCCACCAGACCTCAAGGGAGCCTCCAATTTTATCCCATCTCCATTAGGCTTCATGGAAAGACACATGACTCCTTTGTCTCTCACAATAAGAACCCCGCTCCTCAGACGGATGATGCAAGAGGCAATTATGTGCACACCAATTGTTTCCACAGCTTGGAAGAGAAGTCACTGGTCTCTAAACTAGCTGCGCAGCTTTGCAAAAAGCCTCTCAATCTGGCCTGTGTTCGATGACAGAAGCCCTTCCCCCCCTCGCAGTAGACTTTCTGGTTGGAAGGGAAGGGACAAGGAAGCAGGTAAACTGCAGATCAGGGCAGGCTGAAGCAGGTTTTGTAAGGAGCTGCACAGCTGTGACTGGAGAATAATTCCTCCCCGCCAATCTAGGGGAGGCGTGGTCAAAATAGATGAAGTGGCATGTACGGTGTTAAGTAGATTCAGTCCCTGATGCCTTTTCAAATATTTCTACCAGGTTTCCCTGAGCAGAGTCTGCTGCCAATCAGCGACTCACTGGGGAGGAACTCTAAGAGGGAAAATTAAATCATATGCTGCTTCTCTAAGTTGGAGGGAGATGGGAGAAGAAATCCTTGTCAGGGAGGTCAAGGAATGATATTAATAAATAAGTCAATTTCCAAACCAGTGAAATAACCCTTTTGAAAACTTCCAGACTAGTTTATCTGTACAGAACCCCCACACCTGTTTTTTTCTCTGCTGATTATTCTACCATCTCTGTAATGTCCTTATTTCCTATAGTAAATTAGTAAAACAGAAGTTCTCTGAAATGAAGTCAGTATTCAGAGGAAAGATACCCCAAAGTGGCTTTGGAAACACATTCAGAGCCATTCAGGAAAGTACAAGTCATTGTTCCCATCCTGTAAGCTCTGCACGAGGGCTCTAGTCCCTCTCGCCCTATAAATTCTCTTTCCAGTAAGGGCACTAGTAATGGATTGCAAGTTGAGGACAAAGGGTGGGCCACAGACCCCATTTTGAAATAGGTTAACCTTGTTACTAGAGCACGGTCTCTGCTTTCTGTCCAGACTCCGACTTTCCTCTCTGGATTCCAACATCTGTGCCTTCCAGAATTAACTGCTAACCTGGTCCACCTCTCCATCCCAGCCCCAACTCACCAAACCCTAGGCTGCCTTAGACCAGTGCCATGTTCACTATAATGTCGAGGATGTACATTTCTAGAGCTATGGTAATATATGCATTCTTGTGGTTCAGATATCATTTTCTATCTGGCTTTCAGCCCTACCCCCAATCAGTCACTTACTAGCTTTGTGATCCTGGGACAGTTACGATGTTTCTGTGAGCCTCATTTTCTCACCTGTAAAGTGGAGATGATAATAATTATAAGGATTCTATTTTGAAAATCAAATGCACTAATGTGTGATGTATGAGATGTTGCTCACAGAATACCTGGACAATATTCAGTAAATGGTATACTTTTTTTACAGTATTTATTTATTTATTTATTTATTTATTTATTTATTTATTTATTTATCAGAGACAGAGAGAATGAGTGAGAGAGCACAAGCAGGGGGAGTGGCAGGGAGAGGAAGAAGCAGACTCCATGCTGAGCAAGGAGCCCCATGCAGGATGATCCCAGGACCCTGGGATCGTGATCTGAGCTGAAGGCAGACACTTAACCCACTGAGCCACTCAGGCATCCCAGTGAACAGTACTATTGTTATTTTTGTTGTTATTGCTGAAAAAGAGTATTAACACCAACAAATGATTTCTTAATGTTAGCCCTCTATAAATCATTAAGGGAGATATTAGATGGGAAGAGCTGTCTGTTATAGGCAATGTTCATTTTTCACTATATAATGGGACACATCTGTGATCATGGGCAAGATTTGAAATTGGGTATGCCTCAGAATTTCTAAGGTGTATAATTGTCATGGTGATGGAACAATAGTAACCTCTATGAACCATGAGTGTGTAATATAACATCTCCGATTTGAACGATTTTGTTATTGAATGCATTTATTTAATTCCATCATTCAATCAATATTTCATGAGAGCAATCAATTGTCACCCCTGAATTAGATGCTGGAGCCACAGAAAAGAATTTCTCACACTCCCTGCCTTTAAAAAGTTTATGGTTCCACCACAAAGCCTACAGTTCAACAAACAATTTCAATGTGAGTCCAATATTGAATAAGCTTGTTAATGCCTGTTAAACACAACGTTTCTATGCAGAATCCTGACCTCAGCGGCCCTACAACTCATCCTCGAGGGGACGTTCTTATTAAGTGGCTCAGCCTCTCCAGGGGGATGTTAGCCAAACATCTCTCGCTGGGTTTTAAGACTGTTTGCGGTAGCGGTACACACATCTGTCAGCAATATAATCCAGAGATGGCTGGTCTTCACTCGATATTGTTCAAAGGCTCATTTAAGAGTATGCTTTATAAAGCACATAGCCTATGATTTCTAACAATTTTCTAAAACAGATTATTGACTCAAGCCTGATCAACAGAGAACCAGGAGTGCGGACTCCGCTACTGTGGTAATTCACTGGCTCCTACCCTTTACTCTAGGCTCTTGGTCTATCATCATTGGCTGACATTGAGAATCGTGATAAAGATAAGATCCTAGAAAACCATTATTAGATCAATTAAAAGATAGATTGGAGCTGCACCTTGGACTACCCCTTCTTTGCTGCAATATCTTCCTTTTCATTACTGCCCTGTGCCTCTTGAAAAAATAAATATACCCCCTTGCTCAGTTAACACTCTCCAGCCACTTGACCATCTCTCTACTCCTCTTCAGGGCTAGGCTTCTGGAAAGAGTTGACTTTGCACTCTCTGCCTACATCCTCACCCCTACTCATGCCCCATCTACTTAAGTCTGAGCAAAGTTCAGTGATATGAAAAGTGAACATAGGAAGTACAATATCCACCTAATAACATTTCACTTGATGTTCATTTTTACTTTAATCTGTTTTGAGATTTCCGGGACTTTATGGTTTAGGTCAACAATTTGGTTTCTGGCAATTTCGGTTGGATTATTTTGCTATTTTTAAATTTTTTGGTATTCATATTTTTAATGTTTTCTTCATAGCTTTTTCCCCCTCCTTTTTCCCTAACACTCTCTTCTTGTTTTATGGGTTGAATAGGCTCTTTTTTTTTTTTAAAGATTTTATTTATTTATTTGAGAGAGAGAGAGCTCATGAGAGGGGGGAGGGTCAGAGGGAGAAGCAGACTCCCTGCTGAGCAGGAAGCCCAATGCGGGACTCGATCCCGGGACTCCAGGATCATGACCTGAGCCGAAGGCAGTCACTTAACCAACTGAGCCACCCAGGCGCCCAGGTTGAATAGGCTCTTAAACCTTTCTTTGGATATTGATTTGATTTTTGTTTTTGTTCTTTAGTTCTTTTCCATTTTTTCCCCCTAGGGCTGTAGTTCTTTTTATTTTTCCTAAAACTCTTTCTTGCAAACTCTGGGTTTTCCTCACATGCTTTGTGACTTTTGGCTATCCGAGTATATCAAAAACTAGCTTGATTGTGTGGTAGGTGGAGTGACTCTTTCCCCTCCATCATGTGTATGTGTCTCCTAAACGGGACCCTCCCCTGAATAGGAGAAATAACTGAGCTTTGTGTAAGTCAGTTGCATCTCTCCAGAAGCAATCTTTTCGATCTCATACATGGGCAGGGAGCAGGCAGCGAGCTCAGGGGCAAGCAATAGCAAGGATTGACTCTCAGGTGGGAACATTTAATGTATAATTTACTCTCCTGGGTGCCAGGATCTTGTTTTAATTTCATCTGGATCTTGTTTTAAGGACTTTAGTTATCTCACACTCTTCTCTGCTTCTCTCTCAGACCTCAGCACTTATACTACGAGTGTTCTCTAAGATGCTATTTCCAGTCGTTTAGGAAAGAGTTCATAGGATTCTACCCAGTGAGGAAATGCTGCAGCCAGCACCTCTATAAGTGTCAATGATGGAAAGGAGTTGTCTTATCCAGCTGATCTTGAAACAGAGGTTTAACCTTGAACCTGGATGAGTGCCTCCAGCCCACATCTGCTCTGAGTGTTCGTTAACCTCAACTTGGTGTCTCTCAGACGTCTGTTGGGAAGAGGGGCTCTTCCTTCTGCAGCAGGCTTTGCCTGTGGGTATTTGTGGATTTCTGTGAATTTCTCTACTTTGGTTGTCTTCCCACTCAACCTCTATTGCTTTTACTTTCTACCATTAAGAAATAGCTCCAAATTTCATATCCACTCATGGTATCCATTTAAATGGTGAGCACAAATATTTATTATATATTTTAAAGTATCTTTACTGTTACTTATGTGGGAATTATATTTATGTGGGAATTTGGGAAGGATAGGAATTAAACACATGAGCTCAGTTCTACCATTAATTATTGGAAGCTCCTTTGCTGCTGAAGTTCTGTCTCCTGCAGCCTTTCTTTCTGCCTTCAGGATTCAAGACACTGGTTTCACAAGGTTGTCTTATCCATGTTTAATGCAGCCCTTTTAGTCACCATGATGCATTGGGGCACAATGTGAGATATAAGTGAGTTCATTGAAACACATATGAGAAATGCAGATAGAGTCAGGTATGGATGCTCTGTGGGAAAAGGGGTCAATGTGACCAGCTGGGGTCGTGGATGTGCACAGAGGAACCAGCACAAAGGCCTTTACAAAGGGAACAACTGAGCCAATTCTTGAAGAGAAAAAAAGGCACTGACTCACAAAGAAGACCCAGGACAGAGAGGAGAGGGTGAATGAAGGCATAAAGTGAGAAAGTACTAGACACAATGGAATCCATGAATAATTTCATATGACTGGAGGGAAAGGAGTGTATAGGGAATGAAGCAAGATGCAAAATCAGAAGCCAGATCCTGAAAGGCTTTGTCTATTGTGCTAAACAGTTTGGAATTTACCCTAAAGGCAGCAGTGACTCAGTGAAGGATTTTAAACACAGGGACGACATGATTAATAATGGCTAACATTTAGGAACGATGTGCCAGGCAATGTTCTAAGTGTTTCACATGGATTAAGTTATTTAACCCTCATGACAATCTGATGAGGCAGATGCTATTAATATCCTCATTTTTCAGTGGAGCAATTGACTATAAAACATAAATTCCTCAACATAAAGTCTTCATGTGTGTACTGATGGATCTTGAAATTCTAGTGCTGGATCTGACAGTGAATATGCATTGAATGGATGTATGAATGAATGAATGAGACACCAAGATTATACTCCCAGCGAAAGGCAGAACCAGGATTTGAAAAGGGGTGGCCTGATCCCAGAGCCATCACATTTAAACACTATCATTGTGTCTACATTAAAAAAGAAAAAAAGATAATTTGGGGCAGAAGGAGAAGAGTCTGGAATCTGACAGATCTGGGAGCAGCTTCACAACAGAATTGAAAGCATTACAGTGTTACTGAAAGTGTAACCATTGAATGTTAATTTATATTTACTTTGCTGTTGTTTTTGATTTTTACTCTCTTCTTCCATTAGAATCTATTCTCTGGGAGGTTGAAGATTTTGTCTATTTGTTTAGTGTTGCATCCTTAGCACCTCACAGAGTTTCAGGCATAGAATAGTTGATCAGCAAATATTTGTTGAATAAATGAGTAAGCAAATGATTACATAAGTTTGCAAATACTGCATACCGGATCTCCCTTTTGGTGATTCATGACCCACGTTATCATATTAATGGTAATAAAGAAACCTATTCAATTTTTTCAACCTCATTTTCCCAAATTTCACTTACTCTCACACCCTTTTATTCTTAGAATTAGTGTTTTTCTTAGAATTGCTACATTGGAATTAGAAAGACTTTGGAGAAACCTTCCTTCAGGAAGTTTCTACTCAATCTATTGTTATAGTGTCAAGTTGTTTCATATCTTGCAAAATATCTATATGGTACCCACTGTTAATAAGGCAAAGAAATGGTCTTAGATAATGACATAACAACCCCAGGAGGAGGGAAAGTGTTGCCAGTTGGGTTAAGTCAAGTGAGCAACACTGTCCAGTAGGGCTGTGTAGAGTCTGTAGAGATTTAGTTTCCAAGGGCACTGATGTGAAAAAAGAAAAGATGAATACCCACAATTCTCGCATAAGTCCACATGATGGTATGGATTAATGTATAGATACCTGTGATGCTCCTGGGTCTGCTTATTTCATGATTCCTTGTCTTTCCCCTGCTTCTGAGTCAAACCATTTATCTTTGGAGGAAGGTAAATCTGGCAGCGTCTCCCAGATCCTCCTGTCATCTGGGTTCTAGTTGGTTTCAGCCAATGGGAGGCACTGGCAAGAAGATAGGTCATGGTCTCAGGGTCATAAGATCAAGCCCCACATCACGTTCCACACTCAGTGATCAGCAGGGAGTCTGCTTGAGATTCTCTTTTGCCCTCTCCCACTGCCCCCACACCCTTCTCTCTCTCTCTTTAAACATAAAATAAATAAATCTTAAAAAATAAATAAATAAATTGCCTCAGCTTTCAGTACTTAGAGTTGCTTTTGTTTTCTTAGTCATGCTTTAAAGATCCAGTCAACAACAACAAAGAAAGGAAAGAGTGCTATTGGGATCATCTTTCTAAGCTTCAAAATGGGTGGTTTCGCTGAAAGATGAACTTCCATCTTTGAAATGTGAAGGTTCTATAAATGGCATTTCCTAAAGTACTGTCCAAGGATCATCTGCTTCAGAAATCTCTGATAAGTTGAGCAAAAATGTATATTCTTGGACTCATCTTTGGCCTGCTAACTCTAGGGGATGAGGCTAGGGAATCTGAAATTCCAACCAACTCTCTATGAGAATCTTATAAAAAATGAAGTTTAAGATCAGCAGTCTACCATCTTTGATCTTCTTGAGAACGTTTTGCAGAGAAGTGACACAGTGTGTCTTAAGATATTCTGAAAAGTTTTCCATTTGCTCTATTTCAAGAAATGCCATCTGTCAAATCAAGAAATTTAGATGAATTTGGTTAAATTTTTTTGGTTAATTTTTAAAATGTCACAAATTATGGATCTTCCAGAAGTAATCTTAAGCAGGGGCATGTATGTTTCACATGCTTCTAAGGAACTTCACAATCCACAAAATATTGGATATATGAAATATAAAACTATGTGCAGACTAAAATTTCATGCCTTTCTTGCTAGACTAGTGATTGCCAAATTTGATTTATCATACCCTAAGGAAAGTTATCTTATGTAAGGGGCGCCAAGTATTTTGAATACATTTTCAGTAAAAATAAATTTTTAAACATTGCTTGAAATATGCATTGTCCAACACTTCCAAGAGACACTAAACAGTTAGTTTGCTTTAGGTATAAAGTAGGGTAATAACCTTTTTTTTTTTAGCTTAGGTTCTCCTAAAAACCAAAGCTTGAAGCAGGCACTTGGGCGCAGGTTAATTTGTTTTGAGAAGTGAATTCAAAGAGGAGGAATGGGAAAAGCCAACCCAAGAGTGTGCTATCAAGTTGACTGTGACTAACAAGAGCAGGGGCCAGATTCTAGTAAGAAAACATTGAAGAGACACACAGAAAAAAGACACAAATAAATTCAGTTGGAAAGAAGAAGGGAACAGTTATCCATCAGTCCTTTCCCTTCACTGGCCAAAGGTTGTCTAATGGTATCATTGACTCATCACGCTTCCAGGCATGTGTTTTGGTCAGAATGGCTGAATTGGTCCCTGTACCCACTCCAGACGGTGGTGGCCAAGTTACCCGGGGGGCAAGCTGCTGAGAGTTTACACCTACACACAGTTGTTGCTTAATAATGGCTTCTGTAAAAGGTGGGCAAAATATTACATATGGCCCCGGAGGAGTATGATACGTCCCTTTTTAGGTATTTAATAATCATTAGAAATGATTCCCCACCCCCCAGGCAAAGGAGTGTGGGTTTTTTCAAATACATGAATTATAAATATTTTATCTCCAGAGATGGTTTTTGTATTTTTAGTCTGGATTATGTTTATGCCTCATCTTTTCTCCTCCTGGCCTGATGGGAAACATTTATCCCTTTGTAGTTAACATGCAAAACTTGGAAAGAACCCATGAAATAAAAGCAGGTTAAAATAAATTCCCTAGAAACTATGCCTTGAAATTGTTTATTTGCTAGTGAGAGAGTCTTGTTGGACATTGAGCAGATTATAAAGTTGCCACCAAAAGGACTTCTAAGCATAGGGTGCTTTTAAATCATTCTGATGGCAACGTAAGCTACGGCAAAGTGGAATCATTTGAAAAAGTGCAAGACGTGTCCCCTCATGCTTTCTTAGAATAAGCACAATGACTCATATTTTTTCTCCTCTGGATGGTCTCAAAGTCCTCCATATCAGTTTTTACCCCAGCTCCCTTCCATGTTTCTCACCATACCTGCCCTTCATCTGTCCTATTTTTTGTTTGTTTGTTTAAATAGGAAATGAAGGGAAGAACATTCTCTACCTTTCCTATTATTTCTGCTAATGTAGATCCATCATTATGTACCTGTATCTAACCCTGTATTCTTCCAGAAACTATTTAGGCTGTCGATGCTGGTTTATGATCTGGCTCTTGTGTATTAGTAAGAACATAGACCCCAGACTTGGTCAGTCTTGGGTTTGAATCCTGCTCCAACACCTATAAGCTGTATGAATTTGCAATGCCCTTAACTTATTTGGACCTCATGCTACCTTCTGTGAAACAGGGCTAGTAATATCTTTCTTACAGGCTTATAATGAAACCTGAATGAGGAAATAGATGGAAAACGGTTTAACACAGTGTCTGACACATAATAAACATTTCATAAATGGTCTTTGTCATTTTTATTTAGTGCTCTACACAATTTGTGTTTTTCATCTCCATTTTTATATGTTATCTGTGGATTTAACAATAAATGTATAGACAGGATCTTGGTAACAGGGACTTAAAATCAATCTTGTGGACTGGCTCTAAACTAATGCTCTTTTACCCAGAGTGTTAATGAACTACACACATAGAGAAACACAAATAGAAACAAAACCAAACAAGTGTTGTTAACAACAGATCTAGACAGCAGAAATGGTTCCTAGAAGAAGCCTTGAAGCAAAAGCTCCAGACTTCTACTTAATTAGGAAAAGGGAATGGGGAGCTGACCTGCCTTGGATGAGAACTTCAACTGTGGACAGTTCTTTATTGAATTTCTCAAAGTCGGAAATAGCAATAGGTTTTGTTGCTGTATCTGCAAAAGTGTAAAAAGAATGCAAGCTTTCTATGTGCACAATGAGGAAATGGTTATTGGCTTTATTTTGTGCTCTGTAATCCCAGCCAAAGTGCAGTCAATACCACAAAGTACAACAATAACATTTTACTTAAATTGGTGGTTCAGATGGGCAACATGAATGCCAACGGAATATAAAGTGCTCTGAAATCTACCCAAGACACAGGAGTGTATGCATTAGCCACACATGTGAGTAAATAAAAAGCTTTTATACCAAAGAGGAGACAAAGAGCTTTGAAATTTCTTATTGTTTTATTCTTTTAGATTTTGTTTATTTATTTGATTGAGAGAGAGAGAGAGCGAGAGAGCAGGGAAAGAGGCAGAGGGAGAGGGAGAGAATCCCAAGCTGACTCTGTACTGAGCGAGCGTGGAGCCTGACCCCAGGCTCCATCTCACAACCCTGAGATCATGACCTGAGTGGAAATCAAGAGTTGGACGCTCAACAGACTGAGCCACTCAGGTGCCTCTAGCTTTGAAATTTCTCAAACACTTATTAACATAACTTGGATGTGATATCAGGAAGGCAGGACGGGACTATGATTGGAGTAGGGTGAGCAGAAACTTAATCAATGGCTTTTGACTCTATTTGGAAAGATACTGTAAAATAAGGAAGGGTGGTCATTTTGAAATGCAAGAAAGGGATTCAGAAAGCCAGAATTCCACAGGGTTTATCTAAAGACTTCCCAGGAGAGAAAGCCACTGGATGTGATAAGCAGAAGTCCTGCCATCATAAAAGTGTTTTCTTCTAAGGAGCAATGTTAACCTGATCTCCATGGGTAATAATAATAGCATCGCAGAAATCTCTGCAGACAGATTTTGAACTTAAGAATTGCTCAGCAGCAGAGTTATGCTTAATTCTGAAGTCTCGTCATCTCCAGGTAGGAAATAAAATCTTGAAGTTATTCACATTTTGTATAGCAATCTTATCTGAACATGGACATTCTGCTTTACTGAAGTCAAAATATAGGGATAGATGTTGTTCTGCCTGCTTGGAATGTATATCTCAGACTTGTCCCTGGATGATCCATCTTATATCCTTTCCATCAATCCAAGAAGCATTTCTTACCAGCCTCTAAAGTCATGTCACCTCTCTGCCACAGCCAGCCACACTCCACCCCATGACCCAATCACTTTCATTGCTTAGTGTGAATTTCACTGTGGCAATTTCACTATCTGACATAACCTTATTGTGCATTTATTTTATTTATTTATTTATTTATTTTTGCTTATGTACTGCATGTCTCTTTGTACAAAAATGTAAATTCTGTGAAAGAGAAGGCTCTATCTTGTTTAAAGCTATGTCCCTGGTATTCAAGAGTGACTAATCGTAAATTTTCATTGAATGAATGAATCAGAAAATGAATAAATTAAATATTGTACTAAATTTGTGGTTACATTTTTTTCTGCTGTCATACCGAATACTAGCAAATGCTAGCAAATTAATTTTATCAAGTCGTCATCTTTCATATTCAACTCAACCATTATACCACTTAAAACAATTTTCCCACCTTCTCCCTGAGAGATGCCGGGGCAAGCACAGTGTTCCCTGAACCTCACTGGGGAGCCACATTAGTGGAGGACTTTTCTGGTACTTTCTAATGCTGATGCAGATGGTAATGATAGTACCAACATCCAAACTTGTCATGCATTATCTCATCCAATTCACACAGCCAAAAGGAGGTGAGCATTACCATCCACACATCAGAGATCAGAAGACTCAACTCCAAAGTACAATAGTTTGCCCTATGTCACAGAGTGGGAAGGTGTCAGGGGAAGGTTTATCTGTTCTTAAAGCCCAGACTCTTTCCAAAGAATATCTCCACTAAGCTCTATTGCTTCCCTTGCAACTTAATTCCAGAGTCTTCTTGCCCCTACAACCTCGAAAACATTTCTGTAAGTAAAGCTAAATCAACAACCACCAGAGAACATGGCAAAAGTTAGTCACCATGAAATTTTTTTTCAAACATAAATACCATTAAGTTTGTCTTAAATATACAATTCTTCTACAAGTCTTCTTAAATATATAATTAAAACTATTAGCATTCATGGGGAGCCTGGGTGGCTCAGTCGCTTAAGAGTCTGCCTTCCGCTCGGGTCATGATTCCAGGTCCTGGATTGAGCTCCCTGCTCGGGGGCCGGGGCGGGGGGGTCTGCTTCTCCTTCTCCCTCCGTGTGCATGCTCTCTCGCTCTCTCTCAAATAAATAAATAAAATCTTAAAAAAAACCTATTAGCATTCTCTTCCTAAGTTATCTCTTAACTGATCGTTATAGGAAAATGCACCCCTTTGACCATTTTACCCATTATGTGTTTGAATGCACTATTTAAATCAAACTGATTTCCTAGGCCTGCACTGTCCAAAATGGTATCCACTAACCATACGGGGCTCTTGAGCACTTGAAATGTGGCTAGTCCAAATCAAGATGTACTCTAAGTGTATCATTGAATCATGAAGACTTTGTATATGAAATGAAAGTAAAATATCCCAAGAATTTTTTGAATGCATGTACAAATGTTAATATTTTGGATTTATTAGATTAAGAAAAAATAAACCGTTAAAATTCCTTTCACCTACTTTTTTGCATGGTTAGTAGATATTTATAAATTACATACATGGCTCACATTATGTTTCTGATGAGCAGCCCTGGCTCTGTAGTCTTCGTGATATCAGTTCAACCCATTACCTTTAAGGTATCCTGTTATATTTACAGTGTATCATATTCCATTCTGTAAACTGCCAACGGCTATCCATTTTTATTTTTGGAACATGTACCTAGCACTGGGTCTTTATGAGATAATGTCCATTAGGAATGGTTCTGTGGTGGGGAGTAACCCCAGCTGCTCTGTAAGGTCAATCTGCTGGTCCAGAGTTGGCACTTGCTTACAACAGCTCATTGTCTGAACCAGACTTGGGCTTTCTTATGTGTTCTGTATTTGTAGCCCTAATTATGGCTTCCAGGGTCAGGCACTTTCAGGCAGCTAATGGCCAGTTTGACTAAAAGTCCATCAGCTTTCCAGCCATTCATTAAATGCTAGGAAATGCCTTACCCCAAGGTCAATACTGCTTAGCTCAGTCATACTTTATAATCGAGAGAAAGAACGCTTTCCTCTTCATTGTCAATAGTATTGATTGGCAGTTCTTTGGGTGGCCCTGGTCATTTTTACTTGCCCTCCCTTTGTTTTCAACTGCCAAGGAGCTGACATCATCTTTCTTTTCACAATATGGACATTATTGCCATGCTGAAAGCCCAGTACAAGGAGATCCACTGTCAGACATTGGACCTCACCTCTTCATTATTATTGTAAAGTGACTCACAGGCAAAAGGAACGGAGGAGCAAGGAGGCCCATGCAATAAACTGTACAAGTCACCGGCCTGATAAACTAACATCTTTACCGCCAGCCACAATGCTCCCATTAAACTCAAATAGAAGGGTAGGTATGACTAATTCTTCCCTTTACCCGCCAAAAATAAATCACAGCACCAAGCTGGAATGAGACACAGACTTTTCCAGGATGAAGAGTTGAGTTGGAGGCTGAAACATTGGAAACATTTTGAAAAGGAGCCAGGCTTCCTGAGCAGGGGATTGCTGAACAAGCTTCCCAGAGCAGATCCTTCACATAAAAGCTGATTTGTCAGAGGCAGCTGCAGTGACTTGCAGGATATGGGGACATTTATGAGATTTTATTAGATATTAAATATGCATTGTTCTTTCCAATAGGTCATTCATTAATTCATTTACACAAGCCTCTGTCCTTCAAAGACCTTCACAAATTGTTCATGTTTAGGGACCATTCCAGATGTCTCCCCCAGAGCTATGTATCTAAAATTCATAGCAGCTTATATGTACAGATATTTTGTTTGCATCTGATTCTCTGAAGTTTGTTGGTGTTGGGATCTGACACATGGCAAATTAAACTCTAATACTTCGTGTTTTGGAGTCTTCATCTGTAAAATGGAGACATGAGTAAGTCATTTGTACGGTAAAATATATAAGGGATCTATTAACAATGTTAGAGCCTTGTGAATATTATCCTAGTGATTGGAGTTAGCATACAGTGGAATAAAATGGCTAAAGCTTTTTATTACTTTGGATCAGAATCAATATATTTATGTAGCCAGTATAATAATTTATATATATGAAGCTCCAAATAACTGGTTCCTTTTATTATTACCATTATTACTGCTTTTATCTAACCCTGACATTTTTGGAATGTTGCAGTGTCATTTCGCATCAAAGATTCATTTGGAAAATTCATTAGTAGAACAATGAAGATGTAATTAATGCAGAAGTCTTTGGGGCTGTTTCAGATCATGCGTCAACCCCATTGCTGGGGGACAGACATCTGCCCCTTGGACAGGTTGGAGAGGACAGAGATGAAAAGGACATGTTCTACAGCGAGAGCCCTTGCATGTAAATCCCGGTTCCATCACTTAACTATCATGTGACTTGAGGCAAGTTACTAACCTCTCCATGCTGAGGCATGGATCCCTCACCTATAAAACAGAATCACAGACTCAAAAAGATATTTGAACACTCATGTTCATAGCAGCATTTTTCGCAGTAGCTAAAGAGTAGAAGCAACCTGAGTGTCCATCAACAAATAGAATGGATAAATAAAATGTGCTTTATGTACACAATGGGGTATTATTGAGCCATAAAAGAAGGAAATTCTGGCACAGACTACAACATGAATGAACCTTGGAGACATTGTGCTCGGTGAAATAAGCCAGTCACAAAAAGACAAATATTGTGTGATTCTACTTATACAAGGCACCTGGAGTGTTCAAATTCGTAAAGATAGAAACTAGAACAGCAGTTGGCGGGTCCTGGGGGGAGGGAAGAATGGGAAGTTGTTTAATGGGGACAGAGTTTCAGTTTTGCAAGACAAAAAGAGTTTTGGAGGTGGATGCTGTTGATAGCTGCATAATAATGTGAATGGATTTACTGCCACTGAAACTTACACTTAAAAATGGCTAAGATGGTAAATTTTGTTATGTGTATTTTACTACAGTTAAAAAATTAAAACAAAAGAACCAGAATAACAATATCAGTTTCTTTACATTTTTGTTGAAGGGACTAAATGGAATAATGTCTTTCATGATGTAGCCCACTGTTGGGCACCTAAATATAAACTAAATAAATTGTAGGTGTCAAAAAAAAAAAAAGTTACAAAAACAAAACACTGACACCAACCAGCTATGGGATTTCTTTGAATTCACAACCCTCAGCTCTGAGCTGGTCGGTAAGGCCGAAAATGGGCCTAAGTAGTTCTCCAAAACCTGGAGTGACACGGTTAAAGGCAGGACAAGATGGGGCCCTTAGCAAGATGAGACTTCATCTGAGCAGAGAAGTGTTGATTGCTTAGTCTAAGAGAATCCCAAGTATAGTTAGCAGGGGACAACAAAGAGGATAGACATAGTAAATTAGTACAGGCCAGGGAAGGAAGGCCAGAGCGGAGCTGTGTGGATGGTGTCCCACTGTGGCGGGAGGTCGCTCCAGCAGGCCTAAAGTCCAGTCCTCTGAACGTAGCCCCTGATGCTCCACCAGGCATTAATTTTCCCTCATAAATGCTTTTCATGGGACTTCACTCACTTGGATGTGTCTTTTCCCCAAAGCTAACAAACTTGGCACACTTGTTCTTCCTAACAAAACATTGTGCCACTGGAAGGATTTTTTTTTTTAAATAATAAGATTTCTTAAGCCACTGGGATGGCTCAGTACCTGTCAGGCTAGCAGGGTCTATCTCTCACGGGGATATGCCAAGCCCATTTGGGGCTACCTAAGGTCAGGCAGCAGTGACTTTTCTCATAGGGCTGGGTCAATTTGCTCTTTCAGCTCACTTGCACTATCCCAGCAAATCTGGCCACACTTCCTCGTCCTGATCTAAAATATTCCAGTTTTTAATTAGTTCCAGGCCCGTCGATGTGACTGCCCCATCTGCACAATGCATTTGTGCCAATTCAAAGTCTGAAGTTGATGAACTAATATAGCCAACTGAAGACCTGTTGAAGGAGGCAAATGGAGCCACACTGTTGCTGGAAAATTCGCCTGGAGCGCCTGCCAATGCCCGGGCCCTTTCCAAGCCATGCCTGAACCATGGGCCTGTTATGAAAGGGCTGATGGATTCTATATTCTGTTTCTGTCCCTGCCTCTCCAGAACCAAAAGATGTGGGATGCACACTCTCGTGGGATGCACACTCCCCATAATCTGGGGCATGTGTCCATGATCAATAGCTTCCTCATTGGCGCACATGTGAGCAAGAGGTCATGGCCCAAATCCAGCGAGGGCCAGCAGAATGGAGGAAAAATAAAATTAACACAGGTACAGTTTGGGTTTTTTTTTTTTCCAATATGCAGCCTCATTTGCCCCTGAAATCCAGAGCCAAGTCCCATATGTCTACAGCTC
This sequence comes from Leptonychotes weddellii, assembly GCF_054177405.1. NCBI lineage: Eukaryota > Metazoa > Chordata > Mammalia > Carnivora > Phocidae > Leptonychotes > Leptonychotes weddellii. The sequence continues at coordinate 115,963,416 of NC_138377.1, forward strand.
AGCGTCCCCTTCCTCTTCTGTGTTTGATAGCATTAGGGACTTTTGTGTCCAGTGTTGTCCCTTAATAGTATTCTTTTCTGCTTATTAATATAGAGAGAGGAAAAATACATATACATAAACATATATGTACGATATATACATGTGTGTTTTTGTGTATACATGTATATTTATGAATAAAATTTGAGTTTGAATTAATGCATTTAAGTCCAGTGTGTTCCTTCATACTGCACGTCGGGATAATACAAATGTTTAAATCATAGTCCCAGAAATAAAATGATTAATCATCTGGGAAAATTTCTTGTATCAGCAGGAAGTATGTTTGGTAGAGTTCAATTCAGGTTTTTTAGACATGTCATGGATACTAAGTTGTCCCATTTTAAGTGTCTTCTGAAAACATACTTTTAATTAATTTACTTATTCATTCACTTGATATGTATTTCTTGAGTGCCTACTGTGTGTCAAGCTAAATCAACTATTTAGCAGTGAGCAATATGAAATACATAGACCAAACTCCTACCCTACGGAACTTATGCTTTTGTGGTATTATTTACCTTCTACTTATTTTCTTTCAAAAAAATGAAAATGAAGGCACCCCCACATACTTATTCTCTGATGATCATTGCTAGCTCATCATAATATTGTCATAACTTCTCTGAGCTGTAAGATCCTAATCATAAATTTTGTGGGTTACCTTTGACTTTGACAGTTTCTTCGAGGTCATTCTCCCATCATGGGTGAGACAGCATTAACCCACATAGCCATGCCATCCTACAACTCACTGACCCATCCCACAAGGACTTTTTGAGGTTCATAATGGTTGAATCACACTTCTGATGTAGGGAGTATATGCTTTCCCAGCCTGGCAGAGGTATAGATTCTGATTGAGATAGTAGGGAAAAGCATAGTCATATTCACTGAACTGGATAAAACAAGAAAACAAACAGTCTCAAAATGGCTCACTGTACATCCCTTTCAGGGTAAAAGTGAAACAAAAGCTCCTTGTGTTCCAGTGACACTGGTTTGCAAATATCAGAGCGTCACCTTTTTTTTGGCAGTTCTCCTGTCAACCTGTCGAATTGTTCCCGAAAGCCGCCCAGGTCTGAGGGGGGAAATGCCACGCGACGTCTCTCAGGATCTCTTCTATCAACCCCTCTTCTCCTCACTGTGCCCTCCAGTCTCATTTCCCAGAGCACCAACAAATCTCTTCTTTCACTGCTCCCCGCATAGCTTTTCCCAACCCCTGGATTTCGGAAGAGGGTCATCACAAAGCAGGGAGTGTTTATCAAAGAGAATCAGGTAGAAGGACCGAAATGTTTTGCCGGGATTAACCTGTACTAAGGCAATCAAAAGCGCAAAAGGAAATCGGGAATGGGAGCCCACCTTTTGGTTTGGCTTCACCCCGTCAGGATTAGGCAGGTTTACCTATGACCTGTGGTGTTGAACAGGCCTGTCAGTTAAAACTAAACACATTTCACAGGGGCGGCGAGCCAAAAACATAAATTCTGCCAAAAACTAAACACTGCAAAAGGTCTGCCTAGTTTCAAAGTATCTGTGCCAGCTTCACAATACACAGCGTGCGGTGGGTGTGATTTTGCAGAGCACTGAGGGGGCACCACGCAGTAAGGGGGTCAGCTCTAGAATCCACCAGCTCTCTAGATTTGGGGAAGGGTCTCAGGATTTTTCCTTACCTCCTATGAAATAATCAAGGCTAGTGTGAGGAAATGACTAAGAAAAAGGGCCATGTAATTTGGAGAATATTATTCTCCCTGAAGAGCTTCAAGAAAGGAAGTTTCCAGAGACCCCCAGGGAGAACCAAGCGGGCAAGGATTGTGAGGAAATGCAGGGTCAGTCTCTGTGGGTCACTCTTTTAAGGTATTTGAGGTTACAAGTAAGGGCAGAGTAGAGGCTTGTAGGAAGGTTTAATTTAAGGAAATGAGGACTGTTGCCTTGGTTTATTGTCTATTTTAAAATTATGGGAGATCTAAGAATATCTCATATGGCATCAGATTTGTGGATTCAGCTTCCCAGGATAGGAATAGTGCGGTGACATTTGGGAACCACATGGATATATACCTAATGACTTGGGAATGTGGGAATCCATAAATAAAAGGGCATACGTTGTCCAAGAATAAATATGTGTGCATAGTTCACTGCCTTTGTTTAACAAATATTTCTGAGAGATTTCTATGTGCCGGGTCCTAAGAATAAAACATTGTAGTTTCTCTTCAAGCACCTAACATTTCTTGGGAGAGTCAGACATGCAAGCAGGCAGCTAGGAGCTTTGGGACACATGTTATCAGTGGCTCAAGCACAGAGCACCATGAGGGTATACAGGAGGGGCATCTTACTCAGTTTTAGATAGGTGTCAAAGAAATAAGAGGAATTTCTGGAAGGATCTGGAGGACTGTGGGAGTCAAACCAGTGAAAGAAAAGTCTTCTAAGTACGAGAAATGGCACCTACAAAGTGATATCATGGAAGGTCTATTGGAGAAGAAGACATTTGAGCAGGGACCTGGAGGAAGTGGGGGTGAGGGAGTCCCCCCAGCTTGTGGATTTCAGGAGAGAGGCCTGGGAATAACATGCACTTGCGTTCCAGGAACAATGAGGAAGATGATGTGGTCATTGCATACAGGTCCGTCACTCACAGTCTATCCTGATTCCCAGTTCCCCCTGGCCATGTTTTCTTCCATCCGTTCCTTGGACACTGCCTAGTGGGTCTTTCCACTCCATCCTTTCCACAGTGCAGCAGTTGGATTCCTCTTCAATCCCAGATCAGAATTTTAGTTTTCTTGCTCATACTAGTGAACAGCTCTGAACCGAGGTTTTCTTGATGAGGTGTTATAAAGCACCCTGGCTTCATCACTTCTCTGGTACAAAAGACACTGTCTCCCTTCTCCCTATTCTTTGTCAATGCCCTGAATCACCACCCTCTGTTTGTATTCTGCTCTGATGAAGAAATTCCTCTGCTACCATGGCATCGACTGCTGTTTAACCCACATTGCCTGGAGGAGTCTGTTCTAGTTCTTCACCCCCCCTCAAAGATCCTTCTGGATCCCCAGGATCAGGACTCCTTGGTATACATCAAAGTGATCCTATCTCTAGAAATTTTAATTTAGATCTGCCAGGCAATCCCTGAGACCTCATGCGCCACTCCATCCATTCTCTGTTTCAACCTCTTTCCAAGAGGCTCATAATGTTGTGGCCCTAGCCAGACTTGTGGTTGAAATGCTGTAAATTAGCATAGCTTAATTCAACATATGGCATTTGAAGGTGATCTGGATCGGAGGGGATTGTATGAAAGGAAAGTTTGGGAGTTCGGGGTGGTGATCATTTCTAGCTAATGGCCATGGACTTGCCCTCTTCTTTCCCTATTAAAATTTGTACCAGCACATAAGTAGAGGTGCAGAACTGAAGCTGAGAATACTGACTATGTTCTCACGTGACAGGAAGATTTTCTCTAAAATCTGCCAAGTTGATGTGACAAGGTGGTCTAACCAGGATGGCCCTTAGCTATTTTCCAGCAACTGTAAATTGCCTTGATCCATTTGATATTCTTTTTTTTATTATGTTCAGTTAGCCAGCATATAGTACCTCATAAGTTTTTGTTCTAGTGTTCAACAATTCATTAGTTGCATATAACACACAGTGCTCATCCCAACACGTGCCCTCCTTATTTAAGAATACACATTCAGCTTTCAAAATATCCATTAATTCTATATGAAAAAAATGTAGTGTTCATTTCATCCAAATGGACCCAAATTTATGTTCCCCAGGAGCAACCTCATATAACTGTAGACTTTTCTACTGGTACATAAACAACACTTTTTTTTTTTTTAAAGATTTTATTTATTTATTTTAGAGACAGAGCACAAGAGGGGGGAGGGTCAGAGGGAGAAGCAGACCCCCTGCTGAGCAGGGAGCCCGTTGCGGGACTTGACCCTGGGACTCCAGGATCATGACCTGAGCCGAAGGCAGTTGCTTAACCCACTGAGCCACCCAGGCGCCCCAATAACCAACACATTTGATGTTTCCATTTTCAGAGATCATTTATTGTCTTCCACTAAAGAAGATGAGTATTTAAATATTCTTATATCCTCCCTCCCCATAAATACATTTCTTTCCCTTCTTTCATCATTCCCATTCTCCCAAAATACGAATTCTGTATGGACATTACTACAATTATATAGTAATATAGCTAATCTCCACAAACTAAATCCTGTGGTAATGCTATGATTATATTTTCCTTTCTTGTACAAAATTTTGGCTTTCCTGGAATTAAAAAAAAAAGTTGATTTGCTTAATTTGGTATATGTTTATTTAGTAATTCTTCCTCCAAATACTCCAACAGACTCCCCAGGAAGTCAGACACACCAGGTAATCTATTAGTCCCATCATGTATATGCTACTCCCAGAACTCTCTCTTGCGCTCCAATATGGGCACCTAGACTTGCTGCTGTTTGGTTATCTATCACTGTGTAACAAATAATACTAAAACTAAGGGCTTACAACTACTATTTTGTCACCTCTCATGGTTCCATGGGTTGCTCAGCTGAGCAATTCTGAACAGGACATGGAGACAACTGGGACTTTGTTAGGGATCTCCATGTGGTTAGCTGGGGCTTTCTGATAGAATGATGTCCTCAAGGTAGTTGGATTCTTCATGTGGTGTTTAGCTTTCTTCACTGTTCAAAAGCAAAAGGTACCAGAACTTCTTAATGTCTGAACCTAGAAGTCCTAAGGACATTGGTCAAAGAAGTCATAAGGCCTGCCAAGATCCAAGAGGAATACAAATAGATCCCACCTCTTGACAGTCAGAGCAAAGCCATATTGCAAATAAGCAAGTGGGATGGGAGATATTTTGTGGCCATCTCTGGACACATGATGCACTCTAGGGCATAATCTCTCATTCATGAAACTTCCCTCCTTCACCAGCTTGAAAGTTTTCTTCACCATCATGTAGAGCATTCTTCCAAAATGATAGCCTTTAGCCACATGTGGCTATTTAAATTTAAATTGCTCAAAATGAAATTAAAACTCAGTGGCACTAACTACATTTCAAGTTCTCACTTATGGCCAGAGGCTACTGAAATGTGTAGATATGGAACATTTCCACTATCTTAGAAAGTTCTACTTACTGCACAGGGCTGACCTAGAAAGCTTTCTTTCTTTCTTTCTTTCTTCCTTCCTTCCTTCCTTCCTTCCTTCCTTCCTTCCTTCCTTCCTTCCTTCCTTCCTTCCTCTCTCTCTCTTCCTTCCTTCCTTTCTCTCTTTTGATACTATTTATTTATTAGAGAGAGAGAGCGTGAGAAGTGGGGGAGGCAGAAGGAGAGGGAGAAGCAGGCTCCTCCCTGAGCAGGGAGCCTGACATGGGGCTAGATCCTAGGACCCTGAGATCATGACCAGAGTGGAAGGCAGACGCTTAATTGACTGAGCCACCCAGGCGCCCCTAGAAAATTTCTTTAAATATCATGTCTGTGATAGAGCCACTATTTCCTCTGTCTTACATCTTTCTCTTTCTTGATTTACTCCTTTACTTCCCTGGAATACATCCATCAGCATGTTTCTAAGAAGTGGCACATGGATGGTAAGTTTTTGAAATCTTATATGTCTGAATATGTCCTTTTCTATCCTTATATTTATTAATATTTCGACAAGATAAAATTTGGGGGAAACATTTCTCCCAGGGCTTGAAGGCATTACTCTATTGTTTTCAAGCTTACATTGTTGTTTTTGAGAAATTGGTAAACATTCTGATTCTCATCCTTTATATGTGACTTCACCCTCTCCACATTCAAGATTAAGAGGAAATCATCATTGCTTTGGAATTTTATGAAGACCTACTTTAAAGGTCTTGAACTGAATGCACTGGATGCTCAACAGGCCCTTTCAATCTGGATGATCATGTGCTTCATTTCTAAAATATGTCCTATATGATTTCATTGTATATTTCCTTTTCACTATTTATATTAGGAGATCCTGTATGTGAGTATCAGTATGTCTTTTTCTTTACCCAATAAGCTTCTCCAGAAAGGATAATGCCTATATCATCTTGATTGGCATATACGCTGGTCCACTGGGATCCTGGGAGCAGAGCAGAGGGGAGGGAGCTGGATTTAGCAGGCAAACTTTTATTATTAATCCCCCCTTTCCTATTCTAGAGCCCTTCACAAACCCCTCCTCAGCTCTACACCCCGCTCGCATGACAGATGCCTGATGCTCCTGGGTCTGGGGCCTCCGTGATCACAACTCTCAGAGAGTTAAGACTTCACCTTGTACAGGTCAGAGGAGAAGTAACAATCTGACTTCAGGGGCTGCTACAGGAAAGTCACTGCTCATTACATACACTTTCCTCAGTTCTCCTGTGTTGGACCAACAATCCCATACCTTCCTTCAGAGGCACCCAGTACATTAAACCCAGGACTTCTCCAAGCTTCTATGGCATAAACTGGCTCATTATGTTTTGACATTCCTCCTGTGTGCACTGAGGTAGAATTTCTCTGCCCTGCTCGTTAGTTTCTGGTTGTCTAGAGCCTATATTATTGACATCGACTGGGTTTTCAGAAAGGACTGGAAATAAGCCCCAAGTGAGAAGTTATTCTCTGAGGCAGCCAATCCAAGCTTTCTTTTCTTCTCTATCCTTCCTTGTACTTCTGTTTTGACATCCACTTAGAGACCCAAGTTCCCGGATATGTGGACAGTTAGAACAGGAAGATGGTAGGAATGACATCTATGGATGTAAGTAAGGTAAGAGAGGTGATGCTGGAAGAACAGGTCTTGTACAGTCCCTTTCAGGTGTAGCCATATTTTTTGTACATACCTTTTGCAGAAAAATAACAACTGATTGCGTTCAAAAGGTACTCAGGAATAAATGTCCTTGTTCCAGTATGAGGGCTAAGCAATTGTATTTGGTGAGTCCTATCCTACAGACCAGCAGAAAAATACCAGGTAAATATTTGCTAGTCAGTTGAAATTTAAAAGAGAATTTCTCTCAAAATGCCTTCCAGATTAAGCAGGGAGAGCACTGCACTAGACAAGGGAAAATATTAGAGACCCATTTCATAGATGGAACACATGAAAATCCCAACTGAGTAGATTCTTTCCTGTGTGAACTCCTGCATGCTACTCATATACATACTTGCTAATTTTGATTCACATAAACTATTCCACTGTGTGAAAGAGATAGAGGGGCGCCTGGGTGGCTCTGTTGGTTAAGCATGAGACTCTTGATTTCAGTTCAGGTTATGATGTCAGTTGTGGGATAGAGCCCAGAGTTGGGCTCTGAGCTTGACGTGGAGTCTGCTTAATATTCTCTCTCTCCCTCTCCTTCTACCCCTCCCTCCCTCTCTCTCTCTAACTAAAAAAAAAAAAAAAAGAGGGAAAATTTCCTGGTTCATTTATAAAAGTTGCAAAACTCTGTTACCAATAACTTACAAAGCCCCATTAATGAAATATAAAGACTAATTTTACTCATGAATATAAGTACAAAAATATTAAATAAAATACCAGTATATCAAGTTCAACAAAATAATAAAAAATTACTTATGGATAAGCATAATTTATTCCATGAATTTAAATATTTTAAGGTACTTATCACTAACAATAAATTAATATGTCAAATGATAATAAACATCTGAACAAATTCCTGTCCGTTCTTATTTTTTAAGCATATTTTAAAATAGAAATGGTTGGGGCGCCTGGGTGGCTCAGTCGTTAAGCGTCTGCCTTCGGCTCAGGTCATGATCCCAGAGTCCTGGGATTGAGCCCCACATCGGGCTCCCTGCTCAGCGGGGAGTCTGCTTCTCCCTCTTCCACTCCCCCTGCTTGTGTTCTCTCTCTCGCTTTGTCTCTCTCTGTCAAATAAATAAAATCCTAAAATAGGGCGCCTGGGTGGCTCAGTTGGTTAAGCGACTGCCTTCGGCTCAGGTCATGATCCTGGAGTCCCGGGATCGAATCCCGTATCGGGCTCCTTGCTCGGCAGGGAGTCTGCTTCTCCCTCTGACCCTCTTCCCTCTCATGCTGTCTCTCATTCTCTCTCTCTCAAATAAATAAATAAAATCTTTAAAAAAAAATCCTAAAATAAATAAATAAATAAATAAAATAGAAATGGTTAAATATTTTAACATGATAAAGAACAAAGTATTTGGGATGTCAATATGCACTAAAAAATAAAGGAAGGACTTAATGGAAAATTGGGTTTGGGGATGCTATTTAACACATAATAAATAACAGGTCAAAACTCACCACCACCACCAGAGTTCTTATTTGCGGAGATTCTCAGAAGATTTTATATGCTAAAATGCATGTGAATTTCCAGGAAGCTATATAATACAGGGTTTATCTAACCATTAATCCTCTTCCCTTATCCATTACATGCTTTGGGACTCATTTCTTTCTTGACAAGGAGGCCTAGTCTCAGTGCTATACTATGAATTAACTTGATTCTGGAAGATCCAGCCAACGCAATATACCATGAACAGAGAAGTTACAAGTATGGTAAAGGATGATGATAATTTATCAATTGTCACAAATTACTTATTTGCCCTCTTAGTAAAACTAAGAGAACCAACTAAAAATTATGTATACTGGAAAAACAATTTCTTTCCTAATAGCAAAGATAACAAAATGATACCTAGGTACAACTTCAGGGTGGACAGTGCAACAATAAAGACACAATATAACTTTACCAAGAGACGGAGGAGATTTGGAGAAATAATACAGTGTATTACTAGAAAGGAGTGGTACACAGATGTTTGTTTTCCAAGATTAATTTTAGGTTCAATATCATGAAAGTCATGATGTTATTTATGTAAGGGTAAGGGTGAGAGGAAAAAAGTTTGATAATGTGTCTTTAAAATACATCTGGAAGAACACATAACTGGAGAATTGCTAATAAAAAAAATCCTGAAAAGGGCAAGGAAAATAGATTTGCCTTTATATAAGATATAAAAATATCTTGCAAAGCTACCCTCGTAAAATAACTAATATAGGAACACAGAGGCATAAAAGGAAGATGACATTGAATTTAGAGTACGTGACAGCTCTTTCAATGCATAGATTTGTGAATATTACCAGAACACAGAGTAAACCTGCTATCACAAGTAATTAAGAAAAGAGAGAAGATTATTTCATAGAATCTTTTGGGGCAACTGATGTACTCTTGGAAACAAATCAAGATACTGTCCTTCCTCATAGCCCCAACTAAAATGTGAATCTGACAGACTGAATAGCAAAATGTAAAACAGTGAAACCATATCAGGAGTAGAAGAAAATAGAGGGGAATGGGGATCTGAGGTATGTCTTTCTGATCATAACTCCAAAGAAGGGGACAAACAAAATGATTGATGGACTTGAGAATCTATGAGGGAAAACTTCACACATCGATTAACTTCTTAAGACTAAAAGGCAAATACACATTGGAAAACTTATGAAAAATATGCAAAGCACGTATTAAAATAAATGATACAAAAATTAATATAAGTAAACTCATGCCTAATTCACAAATGTGGAAATACAAATAGTAAATGTAAATGAAAAGCTCAACTCAGTGATTATCAAAGAAATATAAATTAAAAAGTAATGATGATATGTCATGTTCATAATAAATTAGTAGAAATTAAGAAATGCTTTATTTTTGTAATGGTGTTATGACAAATATGTACCAAATACTGCTAGTAAGAGTATAAATTGGTACAGGTTTTCTAGGAGGTAATTTAGAAATATATATTAAGAGTCTCAAAAAAGTTTGCGATTTTTAAAAAGATTTATTTATTTATTTATTTATTTATTTATTTATTTATTTATTTAGAGAATGAGAGCACAGTGGAGGGGCAGGGAGGAGGACAGAGGAAGAAGGAGAGAGAGAATCTTCAGCAGACTCTGTACTGAGCATGGAGCCAGAGATGGGGCTGAATCCCATGCCTCTGAGATCATGATCTGAGCTTAAATCAGGAGTCAGATGCTCAACCATCTGAGCCATCCAGGCACCCCAAAATTTTGTAAATTTTTTTTAGAGAGAGAGTATGTGAGCAGGGAGGGGCAGAGGGAGAAGGAGAGAGAGAATCTTGAGTAGGCTCCATGCTAAGACACAGGGCTCAGTCTCACGACCCTGAGATCATGACCTGAGCCAAAATCAAGAGTTAGATGCTTAACCAACTGAGTCACCCAGGTGTTCCAAAAGTTTGTAATTTTTGATCCACTATTTCTCCTTTCAATTAGAATAAATAAAAAAACCCAAAGAACTGTGCTCAAAAATGTTCATTACAATTTTTTTTTAAAAGATGTGATGTATATATCACATCTTTTTTTTTTTTTAAAGATTTTATTTATTTATTCATGAGAGACAGAGAGAGAGAGAGAGGCAGAGGGAGAAGCAGGTTCCCAAGGAGGAGGAAGCCCGATGCGGGACTCGATCCCAGGACCCTGAGATCATGACCTGAGCCGAAGGCAGACGCTTAACCATCTGAGCCACCCAGGCGCCCCCATTACAATTTTTATTTATTAGTAAAAATGGGGAGAAAGTAACTGCTCAAAAAATGAAGAATGATCACAAATATTGTGATGGGTTCAAATAATGAAATGTAATACTGACATTAAAATTCATATTTTAAAAGAATATTATTTAGTAATATTGGAAACAGTGGTGATGAAATGTTATAAAAAGAGACAGGACACAGAAGTGTATGTATGTATTTGATGATCCTGAATTGTTTTCAAAGAAAATTGGATAGAAAAAAATACAAAGTTGACATGATTATCAAAGTGTGATGATGAATAATTTTTAAATACTCAAAATAATTGTCAACACTTAAAAATTCCATAAAATGAACTTTTATACATTAATTATCAGGTGAACACAGCACATTTCATTGTAGACACTGGAAATAATTGAATGAATGGGTGCATTCCAACTGGCAGTTTTATTCTATTCCTGGAAAGAACATGAAGACTCTACTTGAGATGTATTTTGTATACTTTTTCATTTTAATTTTCTTTGTTTTGTTTAATTCCAGTATAATTAATGTACATGTTATATTAGTTTCAGGTGTACAATATAGTGATTCAACAATTCTATGCATCATTCAGGGCTCATGATACGTGTCCTCTTAATTCCCCTCACCTATTTCACCCATTCTCCCGCTCACCTCCCCTCTGGGAAACATCAATTTGTGCTCTATAGTTAAGAGTCTGTTTTTTTGTCTGTCTCTCTTTTTTTTTAAATTTGATCCTTTGTTTTGTTTCTTAAATTCCACATTTGAGTGAAATCATGTTATTTGTATTTCTCTGACTGACGTATTGGACTTAGCATTATACCCTCTAGATCCATCCATGTTGTAGCAAATGGCAAGATCTCATTCTTTTCTATGGCTCAGTGATATTCCATTGTATATATACACAACATCTTCTTCATCCATTCATGTATCTATGACATTTGGGTTGCTTCCATATTTTGGCTATTGTAAAAAATGCTGCAATAAATATAGGGGTGCATATATTTTTTTCAAATTAGTGTTTTCATATTCTTTGGGTAAATACCTAGTAGTGTAATTACTGGATCATATCATAATCTTATTTTTAATTTTTTAAGGAAACTCCATGCTGTTTTGCACAGTGGCTGCATCAGTTTGCATTCCCACCAACAGTGCACAAGAACTTGTTTTTCTTCACATTCTTGTCAACACCTTTTTTTCTTGTGTTTTGATTTTAGCCATTCTGAGAGGTGTGAGGTGATATTGTGGTTTTGATTTGCCTTTCTCTAATGAGTGATGTTGAGCATCTTTTCATGAGTCTGTTGGCCAACTGGATGTCTTCTTTAGAAAAAATGTTCATGTCTTCTGCCCATTTTTAATTGGATTATTTGGGGGTTTTTTGGTGTTAAGGTGTATACATTTTTTTATATATTTTGGATACTAACCACTTATTATATATATATCATTTGAAAATATCTTCTCCCATTTGGTAGGTTGTCTTTTAGTTTTGTCGATTGTTTCAATTGCTGTGCAGAAGCTTTTTATTTTGATGTAGTCCCAATATTTTATTTTTGCTTTTCTTTCCCTTGCCTCAGGAGGCATATCTAGAAAAATGTTGCTCCAGGTAATGTCAAAAAAAAAAACTACTGCCTGTACTCTCTTCTAGGATTTTTATGGTTTCATGTCTCACATTCAGGTTCTTAATCCATTTGGAGTTTTTCTGTGTATGGTGTAAGAAAGTGGTCCAGATTCATTCTTTTGCATGTAGCTGTCCAGTTTTCTCAACACTATTTGTTGAAGAGACTGTCTTTCTCTCATTATATATTCTTGCCTCTTTTGTCATAGATTAATTGACCATATAATCACGGATTTATTTCTGGGCTCTCCATTCTGTTCTTTTGATCTATGTGTCTGTTTTTGTGCCAGTGCAAAATTGTTTGGATTACTACAGTTTTGTAGTGTATCTTGAAATCTGGGATTGTGATACTTCTAGTTTTGTTCTTTTTTTTTTTTTTTCCAAGATTGCTTTGGCTATTCAGGGTCTTTTGTGGTTCCATATAGATTTTAATATTATTTGTTCTAGTTATGTGAAAAATGCTGTTGGTATTGTGATAGGAATTATAAAATCTGTAGATTGCTTTGGGTCGTATGGCTATTTTAACAGTATTTGTCCTTCCAATCCATGAGCATGGAATATCTTTCCATTTGTTTGCGTTGTCTTCAATTTCTTCCTTTGGTGTTTTATAGTTTTCAGAGTAGAGTTTTCACCTCCTTGGTTAAGTTTATTCCTATGTATTTTATTATTTTCAGTGCAGTTGTAATTGGGATTGTTTTCTTAGTTTCCTTTTCTGCTGCTTCATTATTAATGTATAGGAATGTGGCAGATTTCTGTGTATTTTGTATTCTGCAACTTTACTGAATTCATTTATCAGTTCTGGTAGTTTTTTTTTGGTGGCATCTTTAGAATTTCCTATAGATAGTATCATGTAATCTGCAAATAGTGGAAGTTTTACTTCTTCCTTGCTGATTTGGATGCCTTTTATTTCTTTTTCTTGTCTACTTGATGTGGCTAGAACTTCCAGTACTATGTTGAATAAAAATGGTGAGAGAGGACCTCCTTGTCTTGTTCCTGATCTTAGGGGAAAAGCTTTTAGTTTTTCACCAGAGTGTGATGTTAGCTGTGGGTTTTTCACATATGGCCTGCATTATGTTGAGGTATTTTCCCTCTAAACCTACTTTGTTGAGAGTTTTTATCATGAATGGATGTTGTACTTTGGGAAGTGCTTTTTTCTCTATCTATTGAAATGATTATGTGGTTTTTATCCTTTCTCTTGTTGGTGTGTATCACATATCATGTGTATCCTGTATTACGTTGATTGGTTTGTGAATATTGAGCCACACTTGCATCCCAGGACTAAATCCCACTTGATTATGTTTTTTTTAAATATATTGTTGGATCTACTTTGTTAATATTTTGTTGAGGATTTCTGCTTCTATGTTCATCAGACATATTGGCCTATTGTTCTCTCTCTCTCTTTTTTTGTAGTGTCTTTTCTGGTATTGGTATCAGGGTAATGCTGGCCTCACAGAATGAGTTTGGAAGTTTTCCTCCCTCTTCTATTTTTTGGATTAGTTTGAGAAGAATAAGTATTAACTCTTCTTTAAATGCTGGGTAGAATTTACCTGTGAAGCCCTCTGGTCTTTGACTTGTGTTCGTTGGGAGTTTTTTGATTACTGATTCAATTTCTTTGCTAGTAATTGGTCAGTCAAATTTTCTACTTCTTCTTGATTCATTTTTGGAATCAAGGACTTTATCCATTTCTCATAGGTTGTCCAACTTGTTGGCATATAATTTTTCATAATATTCTTTTGCAATCCTTTGTATTTCTAAGGTGTTAATTGTTATTTTTCCTCTTTCATTTCTGATTTTGTTTATTTGAGTCTTTTCTCTTTTTTATTTTCTTTTTCATGAACTTGGCTAAAGATGTATCAATTTTGTTGTTCCTTTCAAAGAACCAGTTCCTGACTTCATTGATCTGTTCTATTGTTTTTTCCTTAGTTTCTATTTCATTTATTTCTGCTCTAGTCTGTATTATTTCCTTCCTTCTACTGGTTTTGAGTTTTGTTTGTTCTTCTTTTTCTAAATCATTTAGGTGTAAGGTAAGGTTGTTTATTTGAGATTTTTCTTGCTCTTTGAGGTAGGTCTGTATTACTTTAAACTTCTCTTGTAGAACAGCTTTTACTGCATCCCAAAGATTGTGGACCATTGTGTTTTCATTTTCATTTGTCTCCATGTATTTTTTTTCTTTTTTGATTTCCTGGTTGACCCATTCATCTTTGGTAGCATGTTATTTAACTCCATGTATTTGTCTTCTTTCCAGATTTTTTCTCATGGTTGATTTCTAGTTTCATAGCATTGTGGTCAAAAAAGATGCAAGGTATGACTTCAGTCTTTCTGAATTTGCTGAGATTTGTTTTGTGGCCTAATATATGATCTATTCTGGGGATTGTTCCATGCATTCTTGAATGAGTTGTATTTCTGACACAGCCTTGTCATTACCCATAGACATTAGGAACTCAGATAAGGACAAACCCATACCCACTCAGTTTTCAAGAGAGAAAACAGGGTGACTCTGGAAGATCTTATAGAACTAATAAAGGAATATAAAGTCAGTTATGCAAATTATACAGCCTATGCTATATTAATTATGTTATTTTTCCAAAACAATCAAAATAGAAAACATACATTTTCACCAACCTAGATGAACATTTGGGGATAGATCAGCTTATATCATGATTTTTTTATGTTCTATTAAGTAGTTTATTTTTTTTAAAAAAAGATTTTATTTATTTATTTGACAGAGAGAGACACAGCGAGAGAGGGAACACAAGCAGGGGGAGTGGGAGAGGGAGAAGCAGGCTTCCCGCTGAGCAGGGAGCCCGATGTGGGGCTTGATCCCAGGACCCTGGGATCATGACCTGAGCCGAAGGCAGACGCTTAATGGCTGAGCCACCCAGGCGCCCCTATTAATTAGTTTATAAGATATCATTTGTTATCTCAAAAACATAGTTTGCATCACTCATGACATAATTCTCTTACTTTTCTTCCATAATTCAATATTTTATTGACTGTTGTTGATATCTGGTTGGCTGTGATGTATTTCTTAAAAACAGACATTATTTGAATCCAATATCAAAGAAAAAGTGTTGCTATTGCTTATAAGAATGTTAAAGTTTTGGAGAGAATCAAACAATGGTGCTAATGGTGGGAATGTCTCCTTCCTGAAATAAAAAAGCAATTTAGCCTCACAATTTGGAACAATTAGCCACATTGATTAGGAAAAAAAGAGTTGAGATGCAGAAATTTTCTTGGGAAAACAGGTATTTTCAATTTCTCTAGTGAGCCCAATCTTGGCTCTTTTATAGTAATCACAATACAGAAGATATCTAAAATCTGTTAGATCATTGACATATTCTTTTGGACCAATTTTCCTCCTTATTCCCACCTATCTCATTTTCAAATCTTTTTTTTTTTTTTTTTTTTTTAGAAGAAGTCCCATCTGCATAAACTGCAGATTAGGCCCTCTTTTCTGTCTTATTTCTACACTTATATTTGTATAATTCTCTTTATAGAGATCCTAACCTGAGTAAGTCTTAATGTGTTCATAGAGCATATAACAGTCTGCCCAGACTGTTTTAGATGGTTTCTAAGACTAAACGAAATAAATAAGCAAAAAAAACCCCAACCAAACAAAAGAAAACCCCAAAACAAAAACAAAACCCCATCTGATTTAAAAGCTACAAAAGCAACATCAAACTCTTGAAGTATTTCTGAACTTTAGGGACTAGGTCAGAATGCCTCACCTTATTTGTCAGGTTTGTTAGTAGAGCTGCCAGCAAGGCGAAGAGCCCTCGCCCCCCGCCCTCCGGCAGACATCTATGCTGAAGCACAAAGACCTCTGTCTCTTTGCTCATAGAGAACAGGAAGCATTTTGTCTCCAACAAATAAAAGCCTAGAACATCGCCAAGTCTCATGGCTTGGGAAGCTGGTGACACTTTGGTTATCTGTACCAATTCTCATTCTCTATGGAGCACCTGAGCCTCCATATCCCCAAGGCAGCAAAGGAGGGGGGAATCTCTGTTGTCCATAGTCCAGCGTGCGGTGCCAGGCCCAGAGAGATCCTCAGAACTCTGCTGCTCAATACTTGGTTGTAAGTTGCCAGATGGAATTGGCAAAATCCAGAAAATATCTTTGTTCCTCTGAAACGTCAAAGGCACAGAGATGGTGTTTTATCACTTAATTTCCATCTTTCTTCATTGGATAATCCCCTCCACATAAAAAAGAAAAGCTACAAATTTTTATAAATTAGTTACAATCGTCCAGGTCTTAAGAAATTTATGTTCCAACCGATGTTTTTCCATGATGCTTTGATACTGAAGTCTTGAATTTTGTACGGATGGCTCTGTCACATCCGTAACATCCATACACGATAATGTCCATAGCCTAGTTGAAATGTTTATGTCTTACACTAGTACCATTTGTATTTTAGTATTTGCAAGGTAATAATCATAGTGATTGCTAGCAAAACAAACTTTTCCATTGGATGGGTGGTCTGTAAATTTTGATCAGTGCTAGGTTCTATTATTTGGGTGAAAATACTAAATAGTTTGATCTGTGCATACGATTTACATGTGATGCATGTATGTATGTGATGTGTGTGTGTGCTGTGTGTCTGTATGTGTATGTATTACATATTATATTATATATAATAGTATATAATTATATATAATAATAGTTCATAATACATATTATATATGTATAATTAATATATTTATATATATATATATTTTCCCCCTCAAGCAGGACTTAAACTTGGATATCCAAACTTGATGACTAGACTAGACCCTTTATAAAGGACTGCACCTGCCATATGACCCTGGTCACACGTGCCTTTTCTCATCTCATTTGCTGTTTTCCAAAAGACTAGTCACAGGACTGAGAACCCAGGGTCTACAACATTATTCTATAGTATTGTAGTTTGAGTGTCTCAAGGTAGCCTAGTGACATTTAAACAGCAACACTAATCCTTGTCAAGTCTGGGAACTATGTCTTGGTGCCATCAGTGAAGGTACATTATGAAGCCTGTCAGGGGCATTTCAATGGCACATATGAAGGGCTCACCACTCCTCTCCATAGATCCTAGAAATTGTGCCAGGTCTTCTTGTGGCTCAAATGCTGTACTCCTGGCTACTTTGTATTTCTTGGATTTGCAAGGTACAGTACTGGAATACCTGATCTTAGCATATAAACTCCCTAAATTCTCCAGCAGAAACTGCAGGGTGTCTTGAATTTGAATTTTAAAATGGAACTTAATTGGTGGTGCCAGGACACACTCTTCAAGGTCAAAGTTGACAGGACCGGAGAGGCGAGCTCCATCCAATTGACTTTCCAGCAGAGCGCAGATTCCACCTTCGGAGGCCAAAGTCAGCAGACTTGGGAATCATAAACAGGAGGCCTGGAACAGTCCCTTCAGGCTTAGGCAACTGAAATCTGGCAGGGAGACTCTGACAAGCAACTCCAATGGGTCCCCAAACACATCTGTGGAAGTGGGGAAGAATCCAGCAGAGCCAGTCAAAATCAGCCCGGAGGTTTAGATAGGAAAAGCTGAAAATTGCCCTCCTGGCACAAAAGTTAACTGACAGCATGTGTTAAATGCTCAAGATGGGTCTCATACCATGCCAGGTAGCATGAGGGAGGGCAGAGGTGGGTAGGGGCATAGATCATCCCTTTAGAAAGCTGAAATCTAACTGATTGCTGAAATGAGGGGAAGCCAGGGACCACACACATCGCCTGGGAACCCTCTGCTACTCTGATCCTTCTGACACTTTATTTCCTCACCAACATTTTGAGCTTTATAGGCTTACTTTTTGGTCATACCATATCCAATAATAATTTGCAGACCTCAGACCCTTATCATATTTAATAATCACTGGAGGAGGGAAAGGAAATGCTCATCATAAAAGAGAAAGACAGACAGACAGAGAAGATGGGTAAAATGTGAACTGTTTCAACTAAAGGAGTGAAAGAATTGAGAAATATGCCCAGAGGGACAATAACACTAAAATGTCTAGATCAAAATGACCCTTGATGAAGAAAGAAGAGACAGAGGAACTTTAAAAAAATGTCATCAAGGCTAACACTTTAGAGGGAGGTGTAGTGGGGTTTCCCGGGTGGCTCAGTCCGTTAAGCGTCAGACCTTTGATTTTGGCTCAGGTCCTGATCTCAGGATTGTGGGATCGAGCCCCACATCCAGCTCCATGGTCAGCAGGGCATCGGCTTGAGATTCTTTCACTCCCTCTCCTGCTGCCCCTCCCAGCCCCATAGCTCATGCACATGCATTCTATTTATAAATAAATAAAGTAAATTAGAGACAAAAAGGCGGACTTCAGTGATGTGCTGGAGCCATGAGGGCCAATGGCCAATTTTTTACAAATTTTCTGAGCTTGTTGTTAAACACGGCAACTATCAAACAAGAAAATATATAAACCTACAATTAAGTAATCTTAAAACAAAAGCAATATTCAAAACTCATCACTTCCCAATTATTTTGCTACATTTTACTCTTATCTGTGCTATTGAGGTTTTGTGTGTCTGTCTTACACGTAGGACGATAACACTATGTCATGGTGAGTTACTCTTCTTCTCTTCCCAATTCCACTTTCAATGACAGCAAATTGGTAATTTAAAATCAGCCACAGTGAGAATACTTACACCATGGAAATCAGCAAAAGGTAAAAATACATAAAATACATCAAATTATATATGAGGGTCAAGTAGGCATGTCTTTGCAGGAGCTCGGTTTATTATTTTGTCTACACTTAAGAAAGTGATGGAGAAATTATTAACAATACAACTTAAAACATGTCAAGCCTTCATACATTACATTGTGTATTGCACAAATAATTAATGAATTATTTTTTCCAGCATTGGAAAATATTATGTGATTATGCAAAAGAATGAATAATGGAATTTTGACATACATCTTGGTTATTTTGCTTTCACCATTCTCAGTAAAGTAAAAGGAATCCTCATCCAACATCCATGTGGAAACTACATTCATTCATCCAGACTGATTATAGGTTGTCTATGGATGCAAGAGGTCAGAACCAAATGAACAAAAGCATTCTATGATAACTAATTATAATTAACTTGCATATGTACATATATGCCTACATTTTTTCCCCCAGAGAGTTGGTCATTAAACATTTATCAGCACACCATTGGATAGAATCCACACAATATATTAACAATGAAAAACTGATAGAGTGCAGTTGGGAAACTTAGTGGTAAGATTGTAAAAATAAAACCTAAAACCATAACTGCCTTTGCCTCCAGGCTGGGCAGCAGGGAGTCTCCTCAATGAGCCAAATGCAGGACCCACTGTGTGTTTGATGGCAATTCTGTAATAAAAGCTATTGGATGCCACAGCCAATGAGAAGTTAGAAGAAATGCCTATTTTTGTTTTATTTTGATTTTTTTCTCACTGTTTGTATACAATAAGACTGAATTGTGACTTGACTAATAGGCTGAGAAATATATATGTAAGCTGTGTTTATGGCTTATGAGCTTGAAAATGTGATACTGATAGAGATAACAAGAAAGACATATTTCTCTCTCTCTGCCACATATGCTCACTCACACTTAACCTTTTGGGAGTGAACTGAAGACACAAAGCACTGTTGCTTCTATGTAAGCACTGTAAGAAGTATCTGAAGTCTTGATCATCACATACTCTTCAGAATTGGAGTCCAGGCTCTGAAGATGAAGGAATTATGCCCCAGGCTGGATCCTAGTAAGTCTCATGCAGGCTGGAGCTACCATGAGCCTTTCTAAGGTGATCCCACACTCCAGAAACCCAAAGCTCTAGAACATACACCTCCTTTCCTCCCCAGGCTCATTCACCCAAAGCTCCAGCACTACCCTCATGCCAAATTCTGGCTTGTTTTGAGCCAAGGAAGAGCAGGCAGCCCAGCTGTCATCCATTCTCAGGAATGTGTGTCTCATAGTGAACAACAACAACAACAAAAGGAATTTGGGAAGAGTTAAAGAGGGGGAAATTCTTACGTTCCTTTAAGGCTCTGCTTCAGTCAAGGATAAGGGTCAAATGGCTTACACAGTTAGTCTCTCTCACATGCACTAGTCTATAGAAACAGGGGAGCAAGGTTTCCTTGCTTAAACTGTCTTTTAGTGGGGTGATAACAGATCTGGTACCATAACTCATGGTACAGGTATACACAGCATGTCCAGAGAGGAACAAGCCTTATTGGGTTCCTGGTCTGTGATGGCACTGTGCACCTCGTATATCCATTCTGGACCCTTGTTCTTGATAAATATCTACAACAATGTGTGAGGGGGTCTGCGGAAACTTACAAAGGCAACTAAAAGGCTATTTGGTAATGACTTTTGAATAAAAATCTTTACCTACCTACCTACCTACCTACCTATCTACCTACTTACCTACCCACCTACCTATTTATCTACTTCCGTATGGTTTTGTCCATAGAGCTAAAGTGATTAAATCATATATACTAGGGGGTCAGGAAGGCATGTCTTTGCATGAGCTGATTGGCCTGGGAGTTAAAGCTGCCCATGTGGACAGCTGGGGCTCCATGCAGAGCAGAGTGGAGGGTAGGGGGTAGCACAGGAAGAATGAATGGGACTTTATGTTTATGTTTTCATGGTTTCTTTTGTTTGAATACGCAGTGCCTGGGACAGGCATCCACCATTCAACAATAAATATTTATTGAGTATGTATAATAAGCTAGGCACCCTTCTAGGCACTTTGGAGGTATGAAAGAACTACTCTTGAGGAGCTTACACTCCAGTAACATGACATTAGATATATGTCATGAGAAGGAGGAAGATAGGAGTGGGGAGGAAGGAATTATAGTACAGTTAAGAAAGGTAGGATCTCCACTGTAATCTGAGCCTCCTCTCATTTTTGGTATTGTAATCTAATTATGGGTTTTATTTTTATTTTTATTTATTATTATTATTATTAATTATTATTATTATTTAGAGAGGGAGAGAGAAGTAGGAAGAGGGGCAGAGGGAGAGGGAGGGGGAGAGAGAGAATCTTCTCGGGGCTTGAACTCACGACCCTGAGATCATGACCTGAGCTGAAATCAAGAGTTGGACACTCAACAGACTGAGCCACCCAGGTGCTCCAAATTATGGATTTTTTCTTATGATGGCCTATATTTCTGTGGCTTTATCATGGAGGATCCTGTTTTCCTCCGTTTCCTGCCCCACCTCACTCTCAAGGAGAAAGAAGACTGAAATGGATGGATCAATGGACAGGACATGTATTGGACCACCTGGAGAGGATCCTTGTCTAAGTCTCCAGGTTTCACTTCGTTTGGCACCCTGTGTTTCCCCTTTACCTGAGGCTACTGCAAAAATAGACCTTGGGATGTCTCACTTGAAGCTTGGGTGCTCCCCCACACCACAAAGTCTAAATTAGCTCTGATCCATTTTGTCTTGACATGGGTCTCCTTGCACTCAGCTAGCCTATCTATAAGACCGTGAATATACTGAGTATTTCGCCAAATGCATTTTCTGAGGCATGAGCTTAGAGAAAAGAAACTTAAGAAATTCTTCAGCCTAGTTTTACAGTTTTAAGCCACTGAGACATATCACCAGACAGGAAAAAAAAAAAAAGTGAGTCCATCAGGTCGCAGGAGTGAACATTGCTGGATTCCCCAACATTTGTTCCTTCTTTTTCCTGTTGTGTAGAAGACAGGTGGTCTGAATGGGCTAAGCAGACTTCATGAATTGTCTGAGCCAATCAAGGTCATGCCCTGACAAAGTGATTGGTTCAGGAAATAAAGCCTAGGGCAGTCTTTGCCTAGTTACAACGTGGTCCAGTCCTTGAAATGCTCAGAAGTGTAGCTGGGGATTGTGGGATACCTGTAGTCTCTCCATGTCCGTCAATGTGATACATGGATGAAGCTGAAATTTTCTGGCAGGAAGTGTTGAGAGGCACATGGAGAAGGAGAGCTAGAACCTTGACAAAAATGCTTATCCAATCTCCAGACTTGTCAGTTGCAACGTCAATAAATTCCCAAATAATATTTGAGCTAGTTTAAACATTGATTTTCTCTTGCAACCTGAACCATTTTAACTGCCACTCAGCAAGATGGGACACTGAGGGTTCGGAAGTGCGTCAGTAACTCAGCACCGTAAGGAAGAGTAAACATTTGCCTGGCCTCCTCTGTGCCTATTCCTCCTCCCAGGACCCATCCAGCTTTTGTCTGCCTCTCAATCACTTCACAAGAGAAGACGTGGGTAATGTTCTCTACTTCCAACATTCCTCTCCTATTGTTACTTCTTGCCCCAACACTGCATAGTTCTTATGCATATTGTCCAAACAATCACTCAATTTCCCTTTGGAGTAGGAAGGGAAAAAAAAGAGGAGGCTATATGTAAGGAGGATTAGCCAGATGTATTTTTTGACAATTAACAGAAACATCTGAGCAGTTCAAATCCAGCCCTTTCCTGTTAAAGACACTGGCTGATGATGTATATTAGTTTTATTTTTCTGACATGTGTTTTTAATAATAATGATGATGATATGAAAGCCCCCCCAAAAGTTGATAGTGAACAGAAAAAAATGCTAATACTGACCAGGAATTTCTTTCCCTAAAACCAGAGAGTACATTCTTGGGGTGACCCTGGGTCAATCTCCATCATCAAAATTTTGCTTTTCTGAGTACTTCTCTTCTGAGGACATTTCCTTTAGTGAACACAGAATTATTCACTTAGAAAAATTTCCTAAGCCTTTACTTGGAATTGTAATCACAATAGTGAAGAAACGTTTTTGCTTTTATTTGGGATTTTTTTTTCTTGCTATTTGCTCTACCTTATTAAATTGTTTCAGTATCCACTTTCATATTTTATTCTTCTTTTCACAGATGAAGTATTTTTTTCAGCTGCCAGACAACTTGAAAATGCGGTTATGTTAAGACAGATGGCTCACTCACTGAGGAAGTTGAAGCTGAGGGCTTAGAGAAGAGCCTTGTTCTTGACATTGTATTAGAAGGAGTGATCTTTGACACATTTTTTCCAAACTCTTTCGACCATGTCTCTCTATCTATGGGCACATTCCCAGCCCCACACTGTAACCGTCACTCGGGCTCTGGCTGATTCTCTCAGCCTGGGAGTCTGTGACTTGGCCTGTCCTTTTACATAATCTTCCAGGGTTGGGGACCAGCCTGGCTCTCACCAGAAACTACCCTTGAGGGGCGCCTGGGTGGCTCAATTGGTTAAACGTCTGCCTTCGGCTCAGGTCACGATCCCAGGGTCCCTCTGCCTATTGCTTCCCCTGCTTGTGCTCTCTTTCTCTGTCAAATAAAGAAATAAAAAATCTTTAAAAAAACCCCAAAAACTACCCTTGAGTTTGCATTCTGACCTCAACCTCTCATTTAACATTTATCATAAGCCAAACTTTTATAATAAAACAATAATTTAGATCCACTTAACTATTTATGAATTGTGGATTCTTTTTATGCACCTAATGCATATTCAATACACAGAATGTCAATGAGGGAAAAAAAATACCCCAAATTATTCCAAAGCTAACTACTACTAATGTTTCATGTATGTATTTCCAGATTTCTTTGCAAATAATCCTCTTTCATATATATGTATATCATATATGATACATGTATGATAAATATAATGGATAGGTATGTGCAAAAGTAAATATATGGATAGGCATGTTAAAAAATACTCTATATAGATATATATATATTCTAATGTAATATATAAGTGATTATACTATGCATATAGTTTTTAAAAGCTTACTTTTTTAAAAGATTATTTATTTATTTGAGAAGGAGAGAGAGAGAGTGAGTGCGGAATGGGGCAGAGGGAGAGAATCTTCAAGCAGGCTCCCTGCTGAGCATGGAGCCCAACTTGGGCTCCATCTCAGGACCCTGGGATCATGACCTGAGCCAAAACCAAGAGTCATATGCTCAACCAACTGAGCCACCCAGGTGCCCCTATGCATATGGTTTTATGAACTATTTCATTTGTTACAAACAGATTGGATTTTCTTTTTAATAAATATGCATGCACTTCATCATTGTTCATGATTATAGAGTAGTCAGTTATATTAATATATCATAATTTACTTATCTGCAATAAATTAACATTTTATATAACCTCTAGATTTTTCTTACTATACACACTGCTGAGATGAATATGTTAGTGCTTCGTTGTCTGGGATACATTCTTAGAAGTGTATTTTCTTTTTTCTTTTTTTTTTTTTAAAGATTTTATTTATTTATTTGAGAGAGAGAGAATGAGAGAGAGCGAGTACATGAGAGGGGGGAGGGTCAGAGGGAGAAGCAGACTCCCTGCTGACAGCAGGGAGCCCGATGTGGGACTCGATCCCGGGACTCCAGGATCATGACCTGAGCCGAAGGCAGTCGCTTAACCAACTGAGCCACCCAGGCGCCCCAGAAGTGTATTTTCAATATAAAAAGATATGGATTCTTTTTAGGACTTCTGATACATATCCATATTTCATTCAAAAA
>NC_138377.1:115988481-116060386 GCF_054177405.1 Leptonychotes weddellii
AAAGTGGTCGCTTTTCTAATGAGAGAGTTGTTGCTCTTCTTTTCTTCGATCTCCTGTTGGGTTTGTAGGTGTTCAGAATGGTTTGATCCCTATCCAGCTGAATTCCTGAGAGGAGACGAAATCCAGGTCTCCTACTCCTCCGCCATCTTCTTTTAATCCCTGATGCATTGGTTTTAAGATAGTAAATTTAATAAGAATCCTTGATCTTGCATTACTTGATTTTGTGCGTGTGATATAATTTTAATATTGATACTAAGGGACACCACTCAGCTGCTCAAAATCCTTCCCTGGTTCCTACTGCATCTAAGATAGACCCCATGCCTGACCTGTCAGTCTCTTTTATTGGCAAGCCACAGTGTATCTTTCCATCCTTATTTCTAGATAAAAGAAGCTAGGCATGCAATGCCAGGCTAGGGCATTTAGTTCAATTCAGTAAGCAGTGGGAATCATTGACAACATTTGATATGGGGAGGAGTGGAGTTAGGACTTGGGAAGATTAATTACGCATGAAGAAGTAAACATGAGCCTTCCTTCAGAAGGACACGGGCACATTAATACCTTCCCTCCTTGGATTCCTTCGTTCCACTTTTCTGGAATGCTGATTCCAGAACTCTAAATCCTGCTCATCCTTCAGGGTCCTTTTTAAGTGTATGAAACATTTCCAGGTTATGTCAGTTCAAAGGGACACATTACTCCCTTTTCAGACATTTTTAAAAATTCTTGCATAATTCATTCTTTTTTTATTATTATTGAAGCATAATTATCAAAGGAGTGTTATATTAGTTTCAGGTGTACAATATAATGATTCAAATTTTCAGACATTTTTTAGCGCAGAGTATCTGTGCCATCCATGAAGATTCAATTTGCTATTGCTCTGCGATATGTCATTGTCACACTTTATTATTTAATGGGTTTTTAATGTACATTATTCATTTCTTCAATTAGGTTATAAGTTTCTTGAGATCTAAAATTATATTGTACACATCTTTGGAGCCAACTAACAATTTTGCATAACAATGTATTCACCATAGACATGTTATCAGTATTTGGCAAATATGGATAATGCATAATGAAGTTAGGTTTGGGAACGATGGTTGCTCAGTTGTCTCTGGCTCCCTCTAGTGATGCCCAAAATATAACTGGTAGCTGCACATTCTCGTTTCATCCCATCTGCTGTAATTTTACAGCTATCAGATGGGACTCAGAGAACAAATTCAGCTACCAGCAAGAAATAAACATCATAATTATTATAGCCTAAGTATATCAATCTCTTATTATATGCCAAGAGCTGTTAAAAACATTATACAAATTATCTCATCTAACTTGCACAAAACCCATGTGAAATAGTTATTAATGTTCCTCATTTTACAGATGAGGATACTGAGGCACAGTGATGTCAAGTAACGTGCCTAAGGTCACACAGTAAGATTTTCCCTAATTCTGTTTTATTTTTTTCTAGATTTACTGAGATAAAATTGACATATAACATTGTATAAATTTCAGGGGCACCTGGGGGGCTCAATCAGTTAAGCGTCCAATTCTTGATTTTGGCTCAGGTCATGATCTCAGGGTTGTGAGATTGAGCCCCGAGACGGGCTCCATGCTCAATGTGGAGTCTGCTTGTGATTCTCTCTCTCCCTCTCCCTCCACCCCTCCCTTCACTCTCTCTCTCTCTCAGTAAACAAAAAAAATCTAAAAAACAAACAAACAAAAAAACCCCCCCAAAAATTGTGTAAGTTTCAGGTGTACAATGTGATAATTTGATATATGCACATATTGTGAAAAGTTTACTACAATAAGGTTAACACACTTTTCATGTCATATAGTTACAACTTATGTGTGTGTTGAGAACTTTTAAGACCAACTCTCTTAACAACTTTCAAATATACAACTAACTGTATATTGCTAATTGTAGTCATCATGTTGTACATTGCATCCCCCAAACTTATCTATCTTATATCTGGAAATATAACCCTTTGACCACCTTCACTCCTTTCCCCCACCCCCAACCCACCCCTGGTAACCATCAATCTACTCTCTATTTCTACGAGTTGTTTTTTCAGATTCCACATATAAGTGAGACTCTACAGTATTTGTCTTTCTCTGTCTGACTTATTTCACTTAGCATAATGCCCTCACAGTACATCTTTGTTGTTCCAAATGGCAGGATTTCCTCATTCTTTATGGCCAAATAATATTCGATTGTATGTAGTGCATTTTCTTTATCTATTCATCCATCAGTGGACATTTAGATTGTTTCCAATCTTGGCTATTGTACCCCCATTTTAACCTGGGTGGTTTGGAAGATGTGAATAGGTATGTTGGGATTCTTACATAATTGGGTTATTTGGCTAACGTGCTTTATTTCTAAATCTTGTTACATATTTTAATCAAGAATGTATGCTTCTGACAAATACATGTGCATGGCAGGTACTACTTAGTTTACACTGAAGAGAATTGAACAACTGCATATAGCAATGGAAAAAGGCAGGGAAAAATATTGTTCAAATTGCAAATATATTGTCAAATTTCCAAAAGA
This sequence comes from Leptonychotes weddellii, assembly GCF_054177405.1. Classification (NCBI taxonomy): domain Eukaryota; kingdom Metazoa; phylum Chordata; class Mammalia; order Carnivora; family Phocidae; genus Leptonychotes; species Leptonychotes weddellii. The sequence continues at coordinate 115,991,021 of NC_138377.1, forward strand.
GATAACTATTTTAGAATAAGCCTTATTTGGCATTGCTTTGCATACAAATAAGTTAATTTAAAAATGAATTATTGTCCTTTAAACATAGTCTCCCCCTTTCAATTGTTCAAGTTTTCAATTAATGACCTATTCATTACATGAACTTGATTATAATGGATAATGTTTTAATACCAAAATAATAACAAGTTTGAAATGCATGATTTTCATTTGCAATTAAATAATTTGCATATTAATAACTCATGTACCTTCTCATTTGTTAGTATCACAACTTGAATTAAGATTGAAACAGCATTGGGGCACCTGGGTGGCTCAGTCTTTAAGTGTCTGCCTTTGGCTCAGGTCATGATCCCAGTGTCCTGGGATCAAGCCCCACATCAGGCTCCCTGCTCTGTGGGAATCCTGCTTCTCCCTCTCCCACTCCCCATGCTCTCTGTCAAATAAATAAATAAATTCTTTAAAAGAAAAAGATTGAAACAGCATCATTTAAAGTAGAAAAAGAGAAAATAATGTCAATAGTAGTATTGATCTCATATCCTGAATGGAAGGACTCATACCAATACACAGTGAATGGAATACATAAATAAAAAATACAAGTATCTTTCACATTCTACATTATGTTCTTGTAGGGAGGTAAATGATGCAAGTGGTCTTATATGAATAATGGTAGATTTTCAATATTAATATATTTTGGAATTGTACATTGTCCCTAGCAAGACAGCACCAATAATTTTGGATAAACAAAACAAAACTTAAATAAAAGTGTCTCTTGCTCTTTTTTTCTCCCTGCAAGCATACATTATTATTAACAAGAGACATCTGGTTCCCATTAACAGTGAAAGGAGAGATCTATCTTAGGAATTATGATTTAAGTTGAATTGTAGGCCAGGAGAATTAGCCATCCCTTCTACTTCACGTGCGTTTGTAGCCATGCTAATTAACAGCAGGGAATCTCTCTCTGTCTCTGTCTCTCGGTCTCTCTGTCTCTCCCTTTCACTTTTGCAAAACAAATTAAATAATGGAAAAGTTTTTCACTGAACTGTAGAGTAAATAAGCCGTACATGCATATGATATTCAGAGCATGAATGTGGGTGTGTGTGTGTGTGTGTAGATGGAATGCCTGCTGTGAATGTTAACATTGCAGCTGACTTCCAGAGCCCAGCCCCTCTCTGTCTCTGTTTCTCATACACACATACATGATTAGCCTCTTCCAACTTTTCCATAGTCTTATAAACCCTACCTTTAGGAATTACCCAGGTGCTTGGAAACGCAGTAGAAAAAAAAAAAAATGATTTCTCATTAAAAAAAAACAAAAGTGGAATTTGACAGGCTAAAGGAGAGGGGTGCAGGGGGATAATAGCCTGTGACCCCCAAAAGATACAAAGTGGGAAGGAAACAGCTGTTTAGTGTCCAGAACCCTGAAGCCTAAGCAGACTGAACTAGATTTGCAGCCCGTCTCTGTCTGTGTCCATCATAGCTGGGTGACCCTGGAAAAATTATGCAGGCTTTCTGAGTCTCCTTTTCTTCATGGGTAGATTCATATTTATCTCACAGAGCTGCAGCGAGGATGAAACTGAATCAGACCTTCTCTTTGAAAAGACATCGAGAGTGCCCAGACCTGCCCACCGTACAGCTGTATACTCCCAATACATGTTTGTTTCCTTTGTTTGTTTCTTTCTGCTTACCTTGAGAAGACCCCCAGTCTGTTACCTGCTTAAAATATCTGCACACAGCCATGTTATTTCACATCACAGCAGGTCCTCATCACCTTGAATGAAGTAAGAGAAACAGATTGGAAATAATGGCTTGTTCACCTACAATGTGGCTCCTGAGCCAGACGGGAGTCAAATCCATCGACCTTGACATGCCCTGTGAGGATGCTCGGTTCTCTTTGTTGCCGAAGAATGAGGGTCTAAGTCCAGTAATGGCTCCTGTTTTCTTCTGGCCCCGGATCAGAAAGTATTTCTGTATGCGTGTGCACCTTCTCCCTTTGCCTTCCTTTCTCCCTTCCCTTCCTACCACTCCCCCTTCTCCCACAAAGAAGAAGAGAACAATAAGAATTTGATTGTGGTAAGTGTCAACTGTGTTTCACATTTTAAGAAAAGCAGCACATGACCTAACTAGAGAAGAAAAAAAAAAAAAGTTTTGAGAAAATAGTTCTCTCATATGGCAACCTTGCTAATGAAGCGGAAGTCTTCAAGTGGGCTACCGTGGCTAGTCTAAAAGAAAGCATTGCATGTCCTGGGAACCGCAATCCTCAGGTAGAGGTCGAGAGGAGAAGCCGCTTCACAGAAAGCCCATTAGCAATTCCCACAGGAAAAGTATTCTTACGGTCCCATAACGATACCCTGTTGATACCAGTGGTTTGCAAAATGCAGAGTGATGAAATAAGGCTTACTTCTCACTCTTGCTCCATTAGATTTCAGGTTTGGCAGTGAAGGGTTATAATATGTAGCCAGATGGTCTAGGAAAGCAGTTGAAAGAGTGAAAGAGGCATGAAGGAGGCGTCAGATGTTGCAGAGTGAGAAACTCCCCATGCAGGCACGTGGAAATGAAAATGATGCCACGGCGGAATGGAAGAGGGACATAATAAACCTTGACATTCCAACGTATACAAGAATTGTTACATCCCGTGCTCTGCAGATCGTGTTTGTGAGACATTCCCTTGGATGAGGGCCATTGACAAGTGTTGTCTGTAGAATTTGCCTTCAGTAGTCCAGGAATGGGAAGCAAAGACTCAAATTGAGTTGTAGGAGAGAGAAAAATAATTATGCTTGACCAAGTGCCAAGTGTCTGCCAAGCTATGCTAAATAGTGCTCAGTCTTCCCGTTTTGCTCAATTCTCAACAACAGTTTGATACTTTTGAAGTTGTTACCCGTTCTTGTAGATGGAGTAGCAGAGCCCTGATGCTATTAAATACTGTGCCCAAGTGAGCATGGTTGGCAGATGATGGAGGTGAGGTTTTACCCCAAATCTGGCTGAGATGCATGCTCCTTCCCTCCCAGCATAGCAAGCCGTGCCGTGAAGGAAAGACATAACTTATTTATCTGGAATCAGAGATGGCTTTTCTAATCCAGTGTTTTCAAAATGTACTCTATGGAACACTAGTCTTAGAAATTACTTATTCAAAAAGTTATCTGTTGGTTGTTGTTGTTAAATAGATGTGTGTAATTTATATCTCATGGTACCTCCTTGGAGATTCAAATGTCTATTAGCTCACTTAGATCTCTGGCAACTCCTACACTAAAAGAAACGAAAGTGTTTAACTCCACTGAACTGAACTTCAAAATTTTCTTTTGATCAAAGAGTGAGTTTCTAATGAAATTGGTGTTCTAGGGGCACCTGGGTGGCTCAGTCTGTGAGGTGTCTGCCCTTGGCTCAGATCATGACCTCAGGGTCCTGGGCTCTAGAGGGAGTCTGCTTCTCCCTCTCCCTCTGCCTCCTCCCCCCTGCTCATGCTCTGTCTTGTCTTTCTTTCTCTCAAATAAATAAATAAATAAATAAATAAATAAAATCTTTAAAAAATAGAAATCAGTGTTCTACCCAATATTTTTTAAGAAATGCTGTTCCATAGATTAACAGGACACTTTTTATTTTTTTCCACAGCTGGACTTTAAATCTATTTTTTAATTTTTTTATTTAAATTCAGTTTAGTTAACATACAGTGTATTATTAGTTTCAGGGGTAGAGTTTAGTGATTCATCAGTTACATGTAACACCCTGTGCTCATTACATCAAGTGCCCTCTTTAATGCCCGTCATCCAGTTACCCTGTCAACCCACCCCCCTCCTCTCCAGCAACTCTCAGTTTGTTAGACAACTGTTCCAACAGGACACTCTTGATCTTTCTTCTATTCTATTGGACTGTTTCCACTGCCGTAGATTAACCAACTCATGTTTGAAATCTCATGTCGAATAGGAGATGAACTCCACTCATGGAAAAGGTCAGGGTACCCGAGGAACACGGACATAGAGCATGTTTTTTTTTTTTTTGTAAAGATTTTACCCATTTATTTGAGAGAGAGAACGAGATAGAGCATGAGAGGGGGGAGGGTCAGAGGGAGAAGCAGACTCCCTGCTGAGCAGGGAGCCCGATGCGGGACTCGATCCCGGGACTCCAGGATCAGAACCCGAGCCGAAGGCAGTCGCCCAACCAACTGAGCCACCCAGGCGCCCCATAGAGCATGTTTTATTGTAAGCTCTGATGAACAGGGTTCAAATCTCACCACTGCCTCTTTCTGGGTGGACAATATTGGACACTATGTCACCTCTCTGAGCCCTGACTTCTCGATTTGATGAGAATAATAAAGCCCACTTAACAGGATGTTTGTAACAATTAGATAAAATGATAATTCATATGGAATGCTCTGTAAACCAAGAAGAGCTATGTCACTATTTTAACTTTGCTGTTACTTTAAATAATATCATTATTTCTTCATGTGTCTTTTGATAGTGTAAAATAAATTGTAAGAGGGAAACAGGAATGCTCTGAGATCTCAGGATCATAGGAATTGTCTAGATAGGATGGAAATAAAGCCAGCCCCAGCCTCTATGGCCTCTTACTGTTGGCTCAGCAGGACAGCAAGTTATTCCCTTAATTCGATACATTGTATTTACCTAAAATCAAGTTTTACCATCAGGCCTAATGCTGAATTCTGGGAATGGCCACTGAAACTTGGAACAACATTCACATTTTTACTATTATTAATTAGTTTTGCTCAGAAAATTCTGGACAACACATAAGTTACATCACATAAAATTACTTTTGTAGGTCAAAAATAAGCAGAAATAAGCAATTTCCTATGGTCTTGCCTAAAACATGTCTGAATATCCTCTGAAGGACAAATCTAAGGGCCCTCAAGTTACACACTTCTAGAGTAAGTGGAAAAAATACAATCTGGCATACTGAAAACTTACAGGGTTTTTTTCTTCATAAAATTTTGATGATGTATTTGAGACTATATAGTGAACTGGATCTTTATAGAAGAAACTGCATAACTGTCTCATAAAAAGGTAGACCTAGCTTGAATTTCTGCTTACACACAAGGTAGACAAGGACATGGATGCTTTTATTCCCTGCCCTAGTCCCACCGTCCAAAATTGACGCTGCCCAATTACAGGTGCTTTGTAAATACCTGTTAATGAAGTTGTCAAATGAATGGACAATTATAATGCCAGTGTGTATATGGTAGGTATCTACATTCACCAAGTTCAAAACTCCTCACACGTTTAATACTGCCCACACCAAACCTGGTAATGCAAAGTGCCACTTTACCTACTGCTAGTTGTCTAGGGATAAGGTTGTTCAACCTTTTTGTGTGTGAATTCCATATTTCAAGTGAAAATAAAGACAAAATTTAACTCATTTTCTATGATTTTTGCACCTAGTGCTGAGTGCAAATAAAAATCTAATTCCATCTGCAATATTGCATTTCAAATACTCCTTTAACCTAAATAACCAAATTGCAACCTCATTTTATTTCGTTCTACAATGTTTTTATTTAAGATGTATTTATTTATTTTTAGAGAATGAGAGAGAGAGTAGGGGGAGAGGCAGATGGAGAGAATCTCAAGCAGACTGCCTGTTGAGCATGGAGCCCTACCTGGGGCTTGATTTCAGGACCCTGAGATCATGACCTGAGCTGAAATCAAGAGTTGGACGCTTAACCAACTGAGCCACCCGGGTGCCCCAATGTTCTTTAAACTCTGACAAAAAATGACAGTATCTTGGAGTGCTTCTATTACTCCCTCATGTTGAGACCACATTCAGTAATATGGGTAATGGAATAAAAGTGGCAATTCGTCAAACATTTGCTCTTTTCCAGGTACCAGGGCATGACAACGTGATCCAACACCTCTTATTGAGAGAATTACTTTGAGTTCATGGAACAGTAAGAGAAAAGAGGCAGGTGTAGGCAAGGCTAGATCAAGAAACGTCTTGGATGGCAGCCTAAGGAGATGGGACATGAATTGTCAGAGCAGTGGGAAAAGACCCCAAGGGTCAAAGGTAAGGCTTGCATTTTAGGAAAATCTCTCTGGCTGCAGGGCAGAGCAACCCAGAAGAAGGCAGAGATTGGAACATCTCATTTAGGAGGCTATTTCTATAGTTCTGATGGGAGAAAAGAGGGAAAGGGGCTATTACAGGAAGGAAGAAGAGGAGGAGATGCAGGGTGAACTACTCCAGGATGAGTAGGTGGAGGCAGAGGGAGGCTGAAAGAATGCCATTGGAGCATGTGTGGAATATGTTCCAAAGATGACCAGAACAGTATCTTCTATCCCAGTAGCTCTTCTGCAATTTGACCTCACTCCCACCCACCCTACTAACCCTGACCTCCAGAAATTGAGTCTAACTCCCCTCTCCTTGACTCGCAGCTGACATCTTTGTAAGAATAGAATATGGCAGCAAGGCCTCCAAGGTTAGATCGGCTTCTGGAAGGGTCTCATGGACTCTCTCAGAACCTTGCTACCAAGAAGCCCAAGGCATATAGAGAGACCATGTGAAGGTGCTCCAGTTGAAAATTTAAGCTGAGTGTGGTCTTCCAGTTATCCCAGCCTAGGTTCTCAACCTGTGAGTAGGGAAGTCTCTAAATAATTCTAGCCCTTAGCCCTTTGCATAACCCCAGCCATTCTCACATCTCTTAGCTAAGGCCCCAGACACTGGGGAATGGGATCAGGTCAACCTTGTTGTGCTCTCTTTAAATTCCTGACTCACGTGCAAATTGTTATTAATCCTTTTTGTTCCCTGAGGGCTATGGCAAGAAGTCAGAAACGAATGGAAAATGGAACTAATGGGAAGGAAGTCACTGACCCCAGAGCTTATTTTATAGCTGTAAGAAAGACCACTGACATGTTAACAGTCATCTCAAAGTTGATGGTGTGCTGCCTGGAGACTCATCAGAGAAACATAATCTATCATGCAAAGAACGAGAATAGATCTCATGACAATCATCCTACATAGAAGAACCCAAACCAGTTGGTATGAATAACTAATCAGGAACTTGAGGCAGAAGCCAAGAGTCCCAGAGAACAAATAGAATCTACATCTTCAAAGAGATGGGGGAATAAATTTAAAGTGTTTTGCTTTGAATTGCAATATATTTATCATGTGATCAGTTCATGAGATCACCTTGAATGGTTGGATCAGGGTGGGGGGCGGATAGAATGAGATGGGAGCATATGGTTGGAAGCAACTATGTTCTAACCACTGTCCTGTCACACTCTCAAGGGTGCGCTGTACTCATTATTTGGTCAGTCTGTCTCCCTGGCTGAGCCGGGAGCTCCTTGAAAGAGAGCCACGTTATTGATCTGAGCACTTCTATTACCTAGCTCGGTGCCTTGAATATATTTAATATATGTCTACTGATTTAGGTCCACCTCCATTGATTATCAGTGAAAAAATCCTCTATGAGCAGCACCAGCAAACATAGCTATTCAGTACAATGAGTCTCCAAACTCAATTGCCAACCCAACTTATTACAGGAATAGAATGTTGATCACCCCTGAGCTGCTGTTACCAACACATCTCACCGCTGGCTTCCCTGACGGGACTCGCCCGTCAATGGGGAGAGGATTTTTTTAATCAGGAAGACCTGGATGAAACTCGGCTCTGGCCCTGACAGTTGAATGATCTTGCACACTCTCCACCTTTCGGCGTCTTTTGATTCACGTCTGTAAAATAGAGATGACAATCCACTCAAAGTTTTGATGTGAGGATGAGGTGAATTAAAGATTGGAAGCATTTTGTAGTTGTATCCCCTGTGCTTTCTCCTCCGCTCCTTCCAGCTTCTGTCACTTACGGACTGGCCTGGAGGCCACAACTGAAGAGAGATATGAATTATTAATGTAGCTCCTCCTTCATCACTTACTTAACCCCAGCTGCTAGTCCATTCTAAACATTGTGTCTCATCCTTTTTGAGCACAGCTGGAGAGACTCCACCCCTGGTTCCCAAGTGAGAGGACTGAGCTCATTTGCCCCAGACCACACAGCTGGGATGGGCTGACCTACAGTAGAACCCTGGAACTGGGTTTGCAGGGACCTCAGAACTGATTGCTAAGTGTTCAGAAATTCTGTGAGTTAATGGTTGTTGAACAGAACCATTATTAAAATGGCATTATAATAGGCTTAAAATTAAATAAATCATATTAAGAACAAAGATAAAAATACCAAAAACTCATTACTTCCTAATTCTTTTTCTTCCCTTTTTTAAAAAATTGTATTTATTTATTTAACACAGAGAGAGAAAAAGGACAAGCAGGGGGAGCGGTAGGCAAATGGAGAGGGGGAAGCCGACTCCCCGCGGAGCAGGGAGCCCAATGAGGTACCGGATCCCAGGACTCTGGGATCATGACCTGAGCTGAAGGCAGATGCTTAACTAACTGAGCCACCCAGGAGCCCCCTAATTATTTTCTACATTTTGCTATCACCTATGCCAGGAGCCAACAAAATATAGCCTGCTGGCTAAGTCTATTCCATCACCTATTTTTGTAAATAAAATCTTATTGAAGCACAACCATAACCATTTGTTTTATTTATGGCTGCTTTCTAACTAAAACGACACAGTTGAATAGTAACAGCATAGATCATATGGCCTGCAAAGCCTACGGTATTTACTATTTGGCCCTGACCAATGCCTGACTAAGCTCTTGAGGTTATTTATGTGTATTTTATCTGTAGGTTGGAAACATTATATAATGGTGTGCTACTACACATAACTTCCCAAGTCTGCATCCAGTGATATCACATTGGTAGCTTGATAGCGCCACGATGGGAGTATTTCCATCATGAAAATTGGCAAACACCACAAATCAGAATTTTTTTTTAAAGATTTATTTTTTTGTTTTTTAGAGAGAGAGAGTGTGTGTGCAGAGGGGGTGGGGCAGAGGGAGAGAGAGAATCTCAAGCAGGCTCTGCGCTGAGCATGGAGCCCAACATGAGGCTTCATCTCACAACCCTGAGATCATGACATGAGCCAAAAACCAAGTCAGATGCTCAACCTACTGAGCCACCCACGTGCCCCAAGGATTTCTTTTTTGTTTATAGTTTGCTTTGGGAGAGACAGTCCCTGAGCATTAACCAGTGTATCACTGAACCCAGGTGTTTCAAACCTTATTCTCCGGTAGAGTCAGGGTTCAACTGGGGAAGAATAACTATAATAGATAGATAGATAGATAGATAGATAGATAGATAGATAGATAGATAGATAGAAGATAGATAGATAGATGATATATAGATAGATAGATATTAGATAGATTGATCTTTGCAAGACTATTGTACAAATGTTTCCCATTTGATTGATTTAAACTTGGGCAATGGGAAAAGCCTTCCAAACCAAGCGTGTAAATATCATTACATAGTGTAAGACAGTATTTGTAAGACTGTTGTCTTTGTGTCTGATACCAGGACTTCAAATTCACAGGGCAAGCACTTAGGAAGGGAAGATGGATGTGAAGCTGGGGAGAGCGAGGGCAAATTGGAGCCCACAAGCACAAGCTCCTGAGGATGGACTAAAGCCCGTGTCTCTTGCCTCGACCCTGGTGTGGGTGTCCTGCAGAAGCTGGGTCCTTCATCATGGAACTGAGCATGCACACCTGACCCAGCAGTCCTAGATGCTGAAGGAGGATTCAATGGAAGATGGAGCAGTAACAGCCCTAGCTACTGTCACAGACCACTGAGACAAATTGTTACCAATTGTGTATACACTAAAATAAAGGCTGATGCTCCACTCCCTCCTTCCAAATCTTGCACAATATTTTCTTTTGAGAAATATACAGAAAAGAGAGTTCTTGGAAAGAGAAACCTGGTTTGACATATCTCAAAACCACCATACCTTCCAGCATGCCTCCTTGGGGAAGACTCAATGAAAGATCAAAGGAAGAGGGGAGAGTCCTCCGTATGCTATGCTTTCAGGTTGGAGCTGGATGAATATACCTCTAATGCTGATCTATATTCATGTGGAATAAAACCCATTTAATAATAATATTTACTTGCTTGGTTTGGAAGGTTATTCCAATTGACCAAGTTTAAATCAGTATCAAATGGAAAACACATGGTTTGCATTATTTACCAATAGAAATTATCAACATTATAAGCAGCCAACTGATCATTTCTACTGTTTTGTGTTAAGCAGCAGAAGAGAGCAGAGGGGAAGGGCACTTGTGAGGGTCTCTTACGTGCCAGATGCTTTACATATGATAGGCACTCTTACTTCGTCAACCGAATGTTGTGATTAAGAGGAGGGAGTCAGACTACCTGGAGTGTAATCTAGGCTCAATAGTAATTTGGCAAATGTGAACTTGGGCAAGTTAACTGCTCTGTGCCTCAGTTTTCTCCACCTGTACCTCGTGCGAAGGGTCTTTGGATGATCAGACAAGAAACTGCATTTAAAGGGGTGCCTGGGTGTCTCAGTTGGTTACTCGACCGAATCTTGGTTTCAGCTCAGATCATGATCTCGGGGTCCTGAGATAGAGCCCCGCATCAGGCTCCATGCTCGTTGTGGAGTCTGAGGGAGATTCTCTCTCTCCCTCTCCCTCTGCCCACCCTCACACCCACCTGCTTGCACATGTGCTCTCTAAATAAATAAATAAATAAATAAATAAATAAATAAATAAAATCTTAAAAAAACCAAACTGCATTCAGAGACTGTTAGAAGAATTTGAGGACCTGGAAATAGCACAATAAATGTTATGAGTATGATTATTATTTGGTCCTCTCCACAAGGTGATGTGTCAGAGATCATCCCAACACTGCCAGGAAATTGAAGGAGAAATCAAATGATTCATCAAAGTTTACTAGATACAGTAGCCCAGTCTTTCCGACATTGGAGACCATGCTATTTCCAATAGACCATTTAGGGTCTAAGTGTCTGAGCACCCTTCAGGGGCCAAGCACTTTGCTGGGCTCAGTTAATTGGACATTGGGCTTTTAGTATGAAAACAGAGGGAGATAGGATGAAGAGGGTTATTTGAACTACCATTCTATATTCTCCTTTTCCTAACCATTACTCTCACTCCCCTTACTCTGACTTACTGTTTCCTGTAGCACTTGTATGTTATACATTTATTTGCATATGTATTATTAATCTGTATCTCCTACTAGGAAGAACATCAGGCAGGCCCTTTGTCATGCTCATCACTGTATTGTTAGCATCAAGAATGGTGCCTACCTAAGGGTATATGCTAATTTAGTATTTGTAGAAGAAAAGAGCAAGGAATATGTGAAGGAACAAATAAAGGGACTTCTCATACCTCTGCTTTCATAGTCTAGCCTCTCTGATATAAAAGCCTTTCCCTAATTTGTCTTCCATGAGAATTCTGATTCATACATCAAAAGCTATCTCAATCACTAACTCCATTGTAAAGCTTCCCTTGATTTTCCAGTTAAGGTGAAGCTCTTTGCCTTTGCTGTCTTTGTGACCTGGACTTACAATGATCACAACATGTGCAAATATTTAGATAGTTGTCCCATATGTACACTCTAAGACCCCCAGGACAGAGACGGTACTTCGATAAGGGCTGGCATAGGTTTGCATAAGCATTTGTAAGACCTTCCGTAGATGGTTGTTGGATTGAACTGGGTGCCCCAGGAGGTCCTCATAGTGCTGCATTGATGACCGAAATGATGAGGGGGGGCATGCCTCAATCAGAAACTCAGAGTCCCCCACACATAAGGCAGAATCTGCTGTCCATATTGCTCACAGACACTGGCTTCAGGAATAGGCAGTTCTGCTGCACAAGATCACACAGAGCAGGTGTTAATGGTGAACTGTGTTTTTGTCTGGTAAATAAAATTCTGGGAAATTACATGTAAAATCAGCTTGGACATCCAGCTCATGACAGCTAGCCAATTCTGTCCATTAGCCTCCTGTATCCATCCCTTCTAGGCTTTGAAAAAGTCAGAGGAACCCTGCAGATTCCAAAAGAATTCCCATTACAAAGCAATTTGTGTGCCAGAAATGTCTTTTCTCTCTTCAAATTAGACCATTCTTCTTAGTTTTCTTTTTATGTCATACATAGAAAGTGGATGGAATAACTGGGGAAAATGAGTTTGGATGTATAAAGCCCCAGCTCACCTGGGGGATAAATGTTAGTTGAGAAGTTGAGTAAAGAGGAAGGGGGTTAGGGATGTGGGAAAAATAAATGGATAAAAGTTGAACCCTTCACATTCACGGTTTGTTCCAACCAGAGATAGAAAAACCAGGTATTTATTCACACCTCAACTCTTAGGACATGACTTAGATTATTGTTTCTAAGATTGTTCTAAGCTACTTTTTTGTGGCTCCCAAAGGAACTTATGATTATACACACACACACACACACACACACACATCCCATCTTCTATCCTCATTCTCAATTTCTTTGATCCTTGCCTTCCCTAAAATTGGTATGTTCTTATAGCAGACACTAAAGACTGGCCATGTTAGACATTTTCTAGCAAAAAATAAATCACTAGGATATAATCTGAAAAATGCCACCTTTCAGCCTGAGTTGGAATCACTAGAAGCAAGCTGCCATTATTCACTATCTAATTAAGAAAAGTAAATCTGACAAGATGTGTTTGAGGAAAATTTGCCAAAGCAGTGTATATTGAGAGCAGCATAGAGGGCTCCCATAAAAGACAAGTTCTCACTCAAATACAAAGGGTGGAAGAAAGGCATTTCATGGAGACAGAATGGGGGAAAAGTTCCATTTTTCTCTTGCTTTCTGTTCCCTGTGAGAATCAGAGTGTGCATAAAACCATGAAAACAATGGACCCAGCTGCAGGGGCAATAAGGCAATTTTTTAGGGAGATGACATTTTTAATGAGAAACACTTGCTGGAAGAGAACAAAAGGGCTTGTTTGGTCAGAAAGATGCTCTTGAATCTCTTCTGAAGTGCATGAAAAAGTAATTTCATTTACGCGTCATACCCCGAGCAGTGGAATTTCCTCAAGCTCCAGATGTTGTCCGGCACAGATGCTGAACAAATGGAACGAATGTCCTGAGAGTTAAACAAAAAAAAAAAAAAGGTAACTCAAGGGAATTTTATGAGTTTTGTGGCCAAGAAAATCATTAGCAAATAATGAGCTTAAGAAAGAAAGGCCAATGTTGGCAATATGTTGCTAGATATACAAAATTATTCATAATCTTCTGAAATCAAATAGGGAGATCAGTTTTCAACTCAGAAAAATAGAAATTATAGGCATAGCTGCTGTAGTTCAGACTTTCTTATTGGCTTTCTGAAAATGATTTGGTAAATATTGTTTTGGCTGGATTCCCAAAATGATTGAAAGTAATATATTTATAGGGAGATTGGAAAATTTAAAACACAAAGATTATTACCTTATAGATGTAATTCAAATGATTCCAGAAAGGGCAGTGCCACCATTTTGGCTGGAATTCCCCTCGGACGAGCACTCACACACACACGGGTGAGGCAGATGCATCCAGCTTTCTAGAGCTTTCTAGAACAAGAAGAGTATGATCAAAGTGCCTCTCTGAGCTAACTATAGGGCTGAGCAAACACAGGGTGTTCTGTATAGAGTGCCAGGAACTGTATATGGGCTTTTCTGAGCCAACTTCTCCTTCCCCAGCTCTGGCAGACTCCTGTATGAGTGGGTTTGGAAGATCATGGCTCATACAGGGTGTTTTAGGTTTTTAGATTGGACCAACTGTGTTTGAAAATTCAGGACAGAATAAGCCTTTGAATCAAGCATCAGATTCAAGCAACATAAGTCATGGGTGCAGCTTCAGTTGGGAGGGTGCCTCTTACAAGACCTAACGAAGATACAGATTATGAGGCAGCAGAAAGCAAGAAGGTAGAACAAGCCAAAAGATTGAAAAGATAGTCATTACTACCTGCCAGCTGCAAGGACCAGATGCCCTCTAAATGTCTCTCCAAGCCCCACTATATTTTCAGTATGACGGCCATCTTGTGATCATGGCGACAACCAGGCTTTATCAGCACTTACCATGCACTAGTAACTATCTGAAGCCATGCATAATCCTTGTCACCAGTCCTCACAAGAGCAGATACCATCATCCAACCCCATATTTTAGGGATGAAGCACTGAGCTCAGAAAGTTAGGTAACTTGTCCCAATTTACACCGCCAGTTAGTGATAACCTCAGCAGTTGATAATTTGCCCATGCATATACTCACAGCGTTTGTGCCAGCCAAGGGGGAGGTCTGTAAACTGGGGATGGGGGTGGGGGGCAGCCACACAGGCCAGGAGTTGAGATCTGTCCTGGGTGTTGTACCCTAGAGCAGTTTTCTCCGGCTCTGGGAAACAGTTTTTAAATAAACCCCTTCAAAGCAGTAAATCATCTTCTATCTCTTAAGCAGATGGTTGATAAACAAAGTCCGTGAAGTACCGCCCATACGTATATTAACCTAGTGGTTGAAATGTGTGCGGGGATCTTTAATCTCTGTCAATGAGCTTGAATAGGGATGCAGCAACCCAAGGCCAAAGCTCTTTATTATCCAATATCAGGACATCACTGTTGTCTGTTTGCTGACATTACCTGGCATTGGCTCAGTAATGAGGCAGAAAATGACAAGGATCAAGAGCAATTAACACACTCCTCGCAGATGTTTATTGCTATCTGCCTTGAAGACAGCATTGAAGGAGTTCCCAGCAGCCATTTCCTTTTACAAGCAAAAGGCAGCCCTTCCAGTGCAGAAATCTGGTTGGGCATAAGCCAACAAGGGCGATAGTGCTTTCAAGGACAAAGGACAATCAGAGCTTTTTATCCTAGAATGACTGAATTCTGATCAGAGTTTTTGAATACGGGAAATTTGGCCAAGAAATACAATTTCAGTGGTCTCCATCTGCCCGGTGCTTGCGAATGGATATAGAGCATGACTCTTGCAGAACCAAAATCCAGAAAGATAGCTTCAACTAAAAACTGAGCCTTCATATTAGTGGCTAGTAGCTATGGAAGATATTTTATGCTGTGCCATCCAGGTTAGGCATTTTCCCTTTTATTCTTCCTGACAGCCCTATAAAGGAGTTTCCGTTATTCTTCCTTTGAATGTATTAGGAAATTTGGGCTCAGAACACTCAGAACAGACAATTCGTTCAAGGTTACACAGCGAGTCAGACAAGGTCGGGTGCATTCAGTGGGGTATGGCCATAACAACACACAGCTAGTCAGAAAGGGAGTCAAGGGTTATACCCAGGTCTGTCTGAATTCCAAGCTAGTAATCTAACCACTTGTAATAAAATTACTATCCTTCACTATCTATTATATAGTATATATTAGTCAAGGCTTGACCAAAATGACCAAAGAGAACAATTGTAGAGCAGGGGCTAAGAATATGAGTTTGGGGATTGAAATAGGGATGTTTTGAGAAGGTGATGTTAAATTTTGGATAAAGTAACACGAAATCACTCCAGTAATGCAAGCATGAAATGAGGAGAAATTTGGGCTAGTATATGGTACTGAAAGGCAAGAAGTGACTGACCACAGCCTTCAAAAGAAGATGTACCTAGAGGCGCCTGGGTGGCTCAATTGGTTGAGTGCCCAATTCTTGATTTTGGCTCAGGTCATGATCTTGAGATCCTGGAATCAAGCCTGCACTGGGCTCTGTATTCAGCGGGGAGTCTGCATGAGGATTCTCTCTCTTCCTCTCCCTCTGCCCCTCCCCCTGCTTGCATGCTCTGTCTCTCTCTCTAAAATAAATAAATAAATCTTAAAAAAAAAAAGAAGTTGTACCTAGATGTAGAAAGCCATCAGCATCTTTCTTCACCCTTTCTTTCCTTTGTCACCTGGTCTCATCTCTGCCTCTCTCTGTGTATCTGCTCTCTTCTCATTCCCTTTCCAGACCAGCTTCCCCTCACATGGCTGACCAATACCTGTGGTGTCTCTCTTCTCAGTTCAAACACATCCAGAATGACAACAACCACAGCTTTGCAATTAGAACCTGCCAGCAGAGAATTTGATTTTCTCAACTTGAGTTAGGTTGGGAATTTCCCCAACTTCATCCAGTCCCTGGGCCTGGTGGCCAAGGTCCCTTCTCCAGACATGGAGGGCACACTACAGAGAGAAGCCATCTCTCACTCTTGTGGAGCCTGTCTTCTGATTTTGAACTCATTGGTTGGTTCATTTGAGTAGAAATCCCTAGTGGTTAAGAGTTTGGAGTTCAGAGTCAGATTGAATATAATGGATGGCTCTTCCCACTCAGCCACTCACCAGTTCCACAATTCTACAAATCACTTAACCATCCAGAATCTCAGATTCCCCCTCTAAAAGAGGGAATCAATCATCATCATAACCTCAAAGTATTGTGAAGATTCAATGAAATCTAACCTTAACAGAGTGCCACCAAGTGTTGGCTATTATTATCTTAAGTGTTAGAAAAGTAAACTTATTGCTAACATGAACAAGGCAGGGGATATTATGCCCATTTCAGATGTGGAAACTGAGGGTTCAGGGAGTTTCAGTAATTTCCCAAGTTTTGCCTAAAATGTAAACAATCAAACTAGGACTAGATCCCAGAGTGTGTCCTGTATGCCGTGTCCCTCCATGTAAGAAACCCCAGCAGGGAGAAATTACCTCTATAGAGGTAAAGGCAAATGATGAGTGGGGGCTGGGGATAGGATGGGGTGGGCCTCCAAGCCAAATCAACTCACAGTATTTCAAGATTAAGATTCTATCAAAGGTGAAGAGACTTCTTCTTCTTCTTCTTCTTCTTCTTCTTCTTCTTCTTCTTCTTCTTCTTCTTCTTCCTCTTCTTCTTCTTTCTCCTTCTCCTTCTCCTTCTCCTCCTTCTCCTTCTTTTTTGAGAGAGAGAGAAAGAGCACATGCACATCACATGCACGAGGGAGAGAGAGAGAGAGAATCTTTTTTTTTTTTTTAAAGATTTTATTTATTTATTTGACAGAGAGAGAGATAGTGAGAGCAGGAACACAAGCAGGGGGAGTGGGAGAGGGAGAAGCAGGCTTCCCGCCGAGCAGGGAGCCCAATGTGGGACTCGATCCCAGAACCCTGGGATCATGACCTGAGCCGAAGGCAGACGCTTAACGACTGAGCCACCCAGGCGCCCGAGAGAGAGAGAATGTTAAGCAGCCTCTACGCCCAGTGCAGAGCATAGAGCCAAACACAGGGTTCAATCTCACAACCCTGAGATCATGACCTGAGCCAAAATCAAGAGTCAGACGCTTACTGAGCCACCCAGGTGCCCCACAGTTGAAGACTTCTGTATCCCTTCTCTTCTTTCTCCCATTTTGGGTGTCAATATGAGCCCTAGGCCATAGGCTATGGGAACAAAAATCTCTGCTTTAAAGGAATGAATCAAAATAATTACAAAAACTGGGTCAGCTATGCTTCAATCAAAAAAGAATTATAAAGAATACATTTGTTTTCATGTAGGGATCAATCAAATTTTATGCTTCATCTTTTAAAAATAAATTTGTCCTAATGTAAACTGATGACAGGGGCTCAATAACATTGAACAAACATAAGGAAATGACGGAATGAGGATTTTTAATTCTTCAAACATTCTTTCAAGGGATTTTGCAATCTGTAATGGAAACAATCAAACAATTCAAATGGAGTGGTGCTGTTTCAAGGGTGCATACACCTGTCCTCTCTCCATGGTTCCCCATTCATCCAGTGAATAATGCTATTGGGACCCACAAGCTGTGGAGGAGAGCAGGAAGAAGCAGTGGATGGAGGGAAGAAATGGGGACATGCTGAAGATATCAGTTAGGTAGACACTCACCCCATACTTATAGTTCAGCACCAACTCAACAGGAAAGCAAGCTGTATTTGCTATTTATGCAAAAGGCTATGTCACGATTTATTAGACATGAGAGTCAGAAGCTTTGTGGCATCATAACTAAATATATGGCCATGGGGCATTAGGAGTTCTAAACCCTAGACCAGTGGTGAAATGCAGGGAGTTAGGACATTTGAGGATCTAAGGTCACCTCCCTTTTGGATGGAAGGACCGATCCAAATGTCAGTGTACCAAAGATTGTGCAAAGTCAGTCTGGTTGTAGTATGTGCCAATAGTCAAACGGGTCCAAGTTGGTGGGTGGAGCAGAACAGTAGGAAGCTTCCAGCCTGGGAACTTGTCCCTCAGTCATGCTGTGCCTGCACAGTAATAACTGGGAGTGGTGGCCAGTCTTCTTCAGGACTAACTGGGGAACTGGGACTGGAGCCATAGTGGAAGAAGTTTGTAGTACAATGAGAGATACTGAGAAAGACAGGAAACTTTGGGATAAAAGATAATATATGTAGTAACTAGAATTATGGGGCACAAGGGAAAATGCACAAAGTATGCACTTATATACCTTGCAAATTCAAAATTCTACTGTGTTTGGGTCTGGGTGTGGTCATTGGGATGTTCTGGTTCTCCTTCAGGGTCCTGTAGTAGGATAGCACTTCTCTGACCCCTTGAAGCATACATGTGATTTGCCTTGGCTAATGAAAGAATTCAGTAATGTGCATCATATAAGAACAAACCTTTATGAGCCACATTTCCCTTCCACTGCTGTGGATAGTAGATGTCCATATCTCCATGGACTGCACATCAGCTTGGGTTCCTGAGGGACCATGGTGAGTAGAATCTCTCTGATGATCTGTGTTAGAACTCTAGCATAATTAAGAATTCAATTTTGTTGAATCCTGGGTTTGGGGGATTGTTATGTTCCTGCAGCTTAACCTAGCCTATCCTGACTGATGCTTTTGCAACTGCTCATATGTTTGGAGGTGTTTGGATTTCTGAAGCACACTACATGACTAGTGGCAAATGCCACAGCCTCAGGTGCAAATTTGATGTCAAGCAAAGGAAAATGTTCTAGACTGTCAAGCACATCTTTATTCCTGGATTATGCTCCCTCTTCACTCATCCAGTCTTCTGCCTCTTTGTCCCTAGTCAAATTGAACTGTGGCTTCAGGCTGGCTTTCCTCTGCTGTATAGTCCATAGAGCTCTCTCTCCTACACCTTTGATAGAATCTCCCACAAAAATAAAAACAAAACAAACAAATGCAAAACACCTGGGAGATGCTTTCTTAACTCCAGATGGATGAGTTCATGAGAAAAAGAGCAGGTCTCCCCCAAATCAGATCTGATGACTGTTTGGTTACACCATTGGACTTGACATTCAAATAGTGGTTCAAGTTCAACTCTTATGTTCAGTTCAGGCAGCATGGGCTCTTGGGCAGAGCACTGGATTTGGAATCAGAAAATATGGTTTCAACGCAGAGATGTTTCTTTGGTGAAGTTGCATGAGCTAAAGATTCAAAACCGCTTTCTGAGGATCCTTAGAAACCCAAAGAAATAGCTGAGAGGGAAAGAGAGGAAGCTGAACAGATGAGTGTTTGTCTCCATCCCCACCTCCCCAGAGCTCCTCTGCCTTTATTGTGTTTATGCAGTGTGTTTCTCAAGAAGAAATTCATTAAGAGAAATTTATTTTTCTTGAATATTTTATGATTTAATTATCTTACCATCACCTATGAGAAGCTTTTATCTGACCCTGAGCCACCACCTCTCCACCCATCTCTGGGTAGGTGGAAACATGGGTTTTGGAAATTAGATCTATCTGGGTTTGAATCCCAATCTTACTTTGGTTAAATCACTTAATGTTTCTTAGCCTATGAAATGAAGAAAATATTTTATATATATTTTTTGAGATTTAAATTTATGTGATATGTGAAGCACTAAGCTGAAGCTTCGTTCTCAGTAATACTACTTTACTTTTGTATCTTTTCTCTTTTTAAAAAATTTTTTAATTTTTTTAAATTTTATTTTATTATGTTATGTTAATCACCATACATTACATCATTAGTTTTTGATGTAGTGTTCCATGATTCATTGCGTATAACACCCAGTGCTCCATTCAATACGTGCCCTCTTTAATACCCATCACCAGGCTAACCCATCTCCCCTCTAGAACCCTCAGTTTGTTTCTCAGAGTCCATAGTCTTTCATGGCTCGTCTTCCCCTCCTATTTACCCCCTTCATTTTTCCCTTCCTACTATCTTCTTTCTTTTTTTTTTTAACATATAATATATTATTTGTTTCAGAGGTACAGGTCTGTGATTCAACAGTCTTACACAATTCACAGCTCTCACCATAGCACATACCCTCCCCAATGTCTATCACCCAGCCACCCCATCACTCCCACCCCCCACTACTCCGGCAACTTCTCTTAATCCAATCATTTCCAGAATGACTGGGTTCAGAGGGTCTTAGACCTGCGTTCACCTCTTTCAAATAAGTAAAATTTAAAGTATTACTTTTTCATAACTTAGATGATTGCAAATGTACTTTTTTAAACAGAGAATCTTGAATTATTTAGGCACTTCTTGCTCTTTTGCATAGGAATTAAGTATATATACTCCCCAAATTTCAGCATCCCAGGAAATCTCATCACCCCATAACTAAAACAGAGCCACAATATCTAATGCTTTGGGGGAAAGAGTAGTGTAATTAGTTGTAGAAAACCTTTCAGGAGGAATTTCCATAGGAATCTCATATATCTATTTTTTTGTGGGTTATTAGGGATGAGTAGTTTAGTAAAGGGAATAATGTGAGACTTTGCATGAGCTAAAACAAGAACCTGAGTGTCTAGTTCATCCATCCAAATTGTCTGTCTTTCACTGGCTTTGAACTATTGTACAACTCTGTAAGCTATAGAAAGCTGATGATATTGCAAATAATTCTTGAAAATCAATTGTGTCAAATGGAATGCAACTAATGATTACCCTGTGGATAGACTAGTTTTGCATCAATTTGTAAATTCATTTTAGAACTCCCAATTCCCTATATGTGCCTCTGCTCTTTGAAATCCCCTTTAGACCAATTGTAACATTTTACTTGGCTTTGACACAAGCTCACTTTATAACTGTATAAGAGTCATGATTATACCCTCTCTTAAAAATTACCCTTTAATAGTTTTAAAGACAGTTTACTCTTCTGGCTTTGACTGGGGAAAAGGGAGAAAAGGAGAGAAAACATTTTTTTAAATAAGGCTCTTAACTCTAAAGAGACATCACAGACTGCCATTTCCATTTCTTCACCTTTACCAAGAATGGAAAATAGAAGCCTTGGGGGACAATCTCATGTTAGATCATTTGGTTTATAATGAAGATGCCTGAGATCAAGAAAAGGAAGAGATTATTATATAAAGTCTTGGAGAAAATCATGAATTTAAAAATGTTTTCATTTTATGTATCTTTAAAACATAACTACAGAGGGTTTGATTTGTAAGTCAAGTATTTGTTCCTTCTTTTGGTCCAGGCTCTAGCTTATTTTCTTATAGGATCTCACTGGACCATAGTTTTATAAATGTATTAGCAGAGGACATCTGGTTCAGCAGTGCTGGATGGTCCAATATGATTTCCTCAAATGAGGCAAGCAGCCAGCCTTGCTGTGGATCTTTCCATTATCCATAGTGTTTCTATTGCTCAATGATATGCAGCTGAAGGAATTGTTTGGAAGAAATGAGACCCTGGGGAGTGCAAAAGGAAAGCCAGCATTGTAAATTAAGAGACATTCGTGGTCTTTCCAACCAATCAGAGTAAGAATAAACAGGGTTATGATAGGAACACAAAAATCTGTCTGGAAAATCCAGTGTATTCCCAGAAATGTCATTTTCTTCCAACAAATTGCTAGATGAACTAATTCTCCAGTATAGTAACCGGCACACTAATATAGAACTTCATAAAGTTATATTTATTTGTTAAGTCTTAAAGGAGATAGAAATTTTTAAACAATCACATATTTGTAAACGGAAAATGATAACAGTGTATGGAAAAGGAACAAAGAAATGGGATAAAACACTCTTTAGAGAAATTGTGAGTAAAGAGAAAATTTCATTACTTAAAAAAATTTTTTTTTTGTTAGAACAGAGACAGGACAGTTGTATTCTAAATGTGATATTAGTAACTAGAGTCCTATATTTCATTATTCCTTTTTAGTTTGTTTTTCCTCCAAAAATCCAGGATGTTAAACTATCTTTAAAATAACTGATCACTAGCGGCCAGTGAAAGCACATATAGTATTCGTAGGGACATACTTAACATATACAATTTGTTGACTTTGGAGATAGATATACACTTGTGAAACCATCACCACAATCTATACCATGAACATATCAAATCCCCTCCAAAAATGTTTTCCCACCTTCTTTATTTATTATTATTATGTATGTGTGGGATAAGAACTTTTCAAATAAGGGTGCCTGGGTGGCTCAGTTGGTTAAGTGACTGCCTCCGGCTCAGGTCATGATCTCGAGTCCCAGGATCGAGTCCCACATCGGGCTCCCTGCTCAGCAGGGAATCTGCTTCTCCCCTCGGACCCTACCCCCTCTTGTGCTCTCTCTCTCTCAAACAAATAAATAAAATCTTAAAAAAAAAAAGACCTTTTCAAATAAGATCTACTCTTTTAGCAAATGTTAAAGTTTATGATAGAGTATTATTTATTATAGACAGTAATGTGTACAGTAGATCTCTAGGACTTGTACATTCTATATAACTAAAACTTTGTACCTTTGACTACCCCTCCCTGGTTTTTCCTTCCAGCCACTGGCAACCACCATTCTATTCTCTGCTTCTATGAGTTTAACTATTTCAGATTCCTCATATAAGTGGCATCATGTAGTATTTTTTCTTTGGTGTCTGACAATCCATTATAGCATAATGCCCTCAAAGTTCTTTCATGTTGTTGCAAATTTCAGGATTTCCTTCTTTTTTAAGGCTGAATAAAATTCCATTATATGTATATACCATATTTTGTTTATGCATTCATCCTTCCATGTCTTGGCTAATGTGAATAATGCAGCAATGAACGTGGGAATAAAAGTATCTCTTCAAAATCCTGCTTTTAATAAATTTGGATATACGTTCAGAAGTGGGTTGATGGATCACATGGTAGTTCTATGTTTAATTTGTTTGAGAAACTCCATACTGTTTTTCAGAGTGGCTGCACCAACTTACATTCCCACCAATAGTGTATAAGGGTTCTTTTTCTTCTATATCCTTGCTAATACTCTTTCTCCTTCTTCTTCTTCTACTTTTTCTTCTTCTACTTTTTCTTCTTCCTCTTCTTCTTCTTCTTCTAGATAATAGCCATTAACAGGTTTGAGACGATATCTCACTGTGGTTTTGATTTACATTTCCCTGATAACTAGTGGGGTTGAACTTTTTCTCATATGTCTATTGACCATTTTTTATGCTTTTTTGGGAGAAGTGTCTATTAAATTCCTTAGCCCATTTTACTAGGATTATTATTTTGTTTGTTTTTGCTATTGAGTTGTAGGAGTTCCTTATAAATGTTGGATGTTAACCCTTATCAAATTTATGGTTTGTAAATATTGTAACCCATTTTGTAGGTTGCCTTTTTGTTTTGTTGATTGTTACTGTGCAAAAGCTTTTTAGTTTGGTGTAATCCTATTTGTTTATTTTTGCTTTTATGGTCCATGCTTTTGGTGTCATATTCAAGAAATCACTGGCAAGGCTAATGTCAAGAGGATTTTCCCTATGTTTTTTTTCTGGGGGTTTTATGGTTAAAGGTCTTACATTTAAATCTTTTTTTTTTTTAAGATTTTACTTATTTATTTGATAGAGAGTGAGAGAGAGAGAGCATACAAATGGGGTGAGGGGCAGAAGGAGAAGCAGACTCCCCACCAAGCAGGGATCCTGACGCGGGGCCTGATCCCAAGACCCTGGGATCATGACCCGAGCCAAAGGCAGATGCCCAGTGAACTGAGCCACCCAGGTGCCCCCTTACATTTAAATCTTTAATCCCCCCCTTTTTAAATGTTTTTTGAGAGAGTGAGAGAAAGCACGTGTGAGCTGGAGGGGAAGGGGCAGAGGAAGAGGGAGAGAAAGAATCTTAAAGCAGGCTCCAGCTCCATGCCCAGAGTGGAGCCCAAGGCCAAGCTCAATCTCACAATCCCGAGATCATGACCTGAATCAAAATCAAGCGCTGGACGCTTAACCAACTGAGCCACCCCAGTGCCCCTTTAATCCATTTTTTAGTTAATTTTTATGTATGGTGAAGATAAGGGTCCAATTTTTATCCTTTTGCATGTGGCTATGCAGTTTTCCTCCCATACCACTTACAGAAGAGACTATTTTTTCCCTGTGGTGTGTTCTTGGCAACCTTGTTGGTGATCAGTTGGCTCTATGCACATGGGTTTATTTCTGGGCTCTCTAGTCTTATTCCATTTATTCTTTTTATGCTATGTAAATGGGATTATTTTCTTGATTTTCTTTTGGATAGTTTGTTGTTAGGGTATAGAAATGTCACTGACTTTTACATATTGATCTGTATCCTATAACATTACCGAATTTGCTTATTACTTCTAACTGATTTTTGTGTATAGAGTCTTCAGGGTTTTCTAAATAAAAGGTCATTTCATCTGTTACAGAGAAAATTTTAATTCTTCCTTTCCAATTCAGCTGTCTTTTATTTCTTTCTCTTGCCTTAGTGCTCTGACTAGGACTTCCAGAACAATGTTGAATGGAAGTGGCAAGAGTGGGCATCTTTGCCTTATTCCAGGTCTTAGAGGAAAAATCTTTTCACCATTAAGTATGAAATTAGCTGTGTTTCACATATTGCCTTTATTGTGTTGAGGTAAGTTGCCTTTATAACTAATTTGCTGAGAATTTTTATCATTAAAGAGTGTTAAATTTTGTCAAATGCTTTTTCTGTATCTATTGAGATGATCATGTGATTTTTATCCTTTATTCTGTTAATGTGGTGTATCACATTGATTTGCATATGCTGAACTGTCCTTGCATCTAAGGGATAAATCCCGCTTGGCCATGGTGTATTATCCTTTTATTTTTTGTAATTTTTAACTTTTGGTTTTATTTAAATTCAAGTTAGTTAACATATAGTGTATTATTAATTTCAGGGTAGAATTTAGTGATTTGCCAGTGGCATATAACATCCAGTGCTCATTACATCAAGAGCCCTCATTAATGTCTATCACTACCCCATCCCCCCACCTGCCTCCCTTCCAGCAACCCTCAGTTTGTTCTCTATAGTTAAGAATCTCTTACGGTTTGTCTCCTTCTCTGTTTTTATCTTATTTTATTTTTCCTTCCCTTCCCTTATGTTCATCAGTTTTGTTTCTTAAATTCCACATATGAGTGAAATCTTAACAGTATTTGTCCTTCTCTGACTGACTTATTTCACCTAGCATAATCCACTGTAGTTCCAACCACACCATTGCAAGTGGCAAGATTTCATTTTTTTTGATGTCTGAGTAATATTCCATCGTGTGTGTGTGTTTGTGTGTATCTCACACCTTCTTTATCCATTCATCTATCGATGGACATCTGAGCTCTTTCCATATTTTGGCTATTGTGGACTTTGCTGTTATAAACATTGGGGTGCATATGGCCCTTCTTTTCACTACATCTGTATCTTTGGGGTAAATACCCAGTAGTGCAATTGCTGGGTCATAGGGTAGCTCTATTTTTAACTTTTTGAGGAACCTCCATACTGTTTTCCAGAGTGGCTTCACCAGTTTGCATTCCCACCAGCAGTGTAAGGAGGGTTCCCCTTTATCCATATCCTCGCCAAAATCTGTCGTTTCCTGACTTGTTAATTTCAGCCATTCTGACCAATGTGAGGTGGTATCTCCTTGTGGTTTTGATTTGTATTTCCTTAATAATGAGTGATGTTGAGCATTTCTGGCATAGGATCCTTTTAATGTGCTGTCGAGTTTGTTTTGCTAGCACTTTGTTGAGGATTTTCGCATCTATGTTCACCAGGAATATTGGCCTCAGGTTTCTTTTTCTCATGATGTGCTTATCTGGATTTGGTAGTCGAGTGCTCCTAGAGTCTACACCTCCCCGGTGGCAACAACCGTGTTTTACCATCTTATCAAGAATGTCATTATATTCTCATGTGCCCACGTGCTATCGTTTGTAAAACTTGATTTAACTATTGAGCCCTTTTACACTGCCATTATCCTGCAGTTGACACTGGCTAAATATAAATGTTAATAAAAAGCACTTTACTGGTGACATTACAAATTCTTGACCATCATCTTCAAGTAAACCAGTTAATGATGCCTGACACTCATTCATTCCCCTGCTCATCTGCTCTCCCACTGCCTCCTTCCCCAAATATATCAGACCTGATCCTCTCTCCTCAAACCCCAACACATCTGCTCACTCTTCACTCTCAAATAACAACCTTGCCTCCTATTTTTTTGAGCAAATGACACAGTCAGAGTATAACCTCTGTACCTGTGTCTCTACCACCCTTGCCCATCTGTTCCTTAAGCCCTCAGACCCTGCTTTTCTGTTAATATGGATGAAAATTTCTGTGCTCCTAGCAAAAGCCAAATTATTACAAAAATAAGGATATTGCTTTCACATTTTTCTTTCTACCATTAGCACAGAAACTCACTTTTCCTTCCCCTATTCCAAAAAAAAAAAAAAAAAAGGAAACAAAAACCTCTTGACCCCACTTCTCCTTTCCAATGACTGTGCCATTCCTCTGTTCCCCTCTATAATAATACTTAAACTTTTATCTGTACTGGTCATTTCTAATTCCTTCATCCTATTGTCTCTTGAATCCACTGCATTCAGGTTTTTGTCCCCAAAACTCCACTGAAAATGCTTTGTCAAGGTCATTAACCAACAACATGGGTTGGTTAATTTCCAGTCTTTATCTTACCTGGCCTATGACTTACTTGACAACATCCATCATTGTCTCCTCCTTCAGATCTATTATTTTTTCCTACTGCTTTTCTTTCTGCCTCACTGTCTGCTCTCCTGAGTGAGCTCATTCATTCCAGGACTTCAGATTTAATCAAGGTGTCACTGTGGCTCAGTTTCTGGTGAAGCCCTCTTTCTGGCTACTTGATGGTCCCCTTATCACTATGTCCTCACATGGCCTTTTCTTGGTGTGTGCCTCTGGAGAGAACTCTCTCCCCCTTCCTTTTCTTATAAGGCCACCTTTCCTATTGGATTAGGACCCCATCCTTATGACCTCATTTAACCTTAATTACCTCGTAAAAGCCTTATCTCCACAATTGTCACATTGGAAGTCAGGGCTTTAACTTATGAATTTGAGGAGGACACACTTTGGTCCATAGCAGGGACATCCAATCCCAGACTTGCCCTGCCACCTGAAATCCAGCCAAGAGTTGGCTTACCATTGTCTACTTTTTTCCCGGGGACTGAAGGAACAAATATTTGCATGCCAGGACTTAGCAATGGAAACAGAGTGAGCCTTTCAGAGCTGTAAAACTATGAGGAAAATGGTTGGGGTTGCCAGAGTCAGGACCTATAGGTATATGTGTCACCTCACTATAGAGCTCTGGCCTCTGGTTTTCTATTCCAGCCAGACTCTGGAGGTCAGATGCTAGACCTATGACAACTGGAATGCTGTGACAGGAGGAAGAGTGGTTTGTAGCTGCTCAAGAACCTTCCAGTGCACAGCCAGGACCATCATCCTTCTAGCTGACACACACACAATTCCAACCATAACAAATACCCTTTCAGTTAAAAGTAATAAATCTTCTTTTGTTTAAGAAAGAGTCCTTTGGGATTTCTGCTTTTGCTCTCGGCAAACTCATATGAGGAAAATTGAATCCACATGGCCCGGAGAGCTGGAGATAGGCTAAGTAATTAGATGGGAACTGATCATCTAGCAGGCTAACGATAGGAAAGGAGGCTTGGGCTTTGTCCTAGAAGCTCTTTGGTTTGTCAGGTCCACTGAAGACCCACGGGTTATTCACTCTTCTCTTTCTGTGCCTGTTTCCTAGGCCTTGCCATGCTCGCTTCCCAGAGCCACCAGTCTTGTGATTAATTATCCCGGGGTCTCATTCTTGGTTGGCAAATACCTCATCCCGAGTGTCTGCCACTCAAGGTTTAATATAAGTGTGTCCTTCACAAAAGATGGAGATAAGACTCTATTGAAATAAATTTCTAATAGTAGGTAAAGAGAAAGAATATATACTTGAGTGTAAGTAAATACATATGAATATGCATTTGTTTTAACCAGAGACTACTTTTTCATATTCCATAAGTCATACATTATGCATATTTTATTTTTCTCACTTATAAACTTGACCTACCTTTGGATTATTATTAAATATTAAGTCCAATTCTCTGTCTTCCAGCAGTACATCAAAATGGTTAAGCGCAAGACATCTACACTATTATGGGAGGTTACAGTCTCTACTGCTTTCTGATCATTGGACAATTTACTTACTATCACTATAAAACAGACACCATAACAGTATTTAACTATCCAAGACCTAGATGTAATTCATATGCAGCGACTTTCATGGTGCCTGCTATATAATAAATGCTCAATAAATGTTATTATTTTCACATCTCCATGAATTTATTTCAGAACTATAAAATGGGGATGGTATTTATACTTACATCACAGGTTGCTGTATGATTTACATGAGTGCATGCACATATACAGGTATCTAAAACATTTTCTGATTATAGTAT
Source organism: Leptonychotes weddellii (assembly GCF_054177405.1). Classification (NCBI taxonomy): domain Eukaryota; kingdom Metazoa; phylum Chordata; class Mammalia; order Carnivora; family Phocidae; genus Leptonychotes; species Leptonychotes weddellii. The sequence goes on from NC_138377.1 coordinate 116,019,434, forward strand.
ATATTCCAAAAGAGCTAGATATTATTCTTTTCCTACCTCACCTTATGCTTAGCCAACCAACTCATTTGGTTTTTTGTTTTTTGTTTTGTTTGTTTGTTTGTTTATTGCATTCCCTGTTTCTCTTAAACAATTACAAAAGAAAAAATGTTTTCCATAGTTTAAGGGCCACACTGGTTTCTGTTCCCAGGTCTCTCTAAGGCAGTGAATTAAAAACCTACATGTTACCAACTAATTATAGGAATGAACACTTCTTGCTCTGGGCATAATTTGAGAGAATGTCCCCCATGTTTAGCCCCAACTTCTACCCCCAAATGCTTAAATTGAGTACTGCTTCTCTTAGACAAACAGATTATATTAAAATTAAAATGAATTTCCATGGCTTGAGGACACAATATATATATATATATATATATTTCAAAAAGTAAAAGGGTTTTCATGAAAAGAGTTTTAGAGTGCCTCAAGAGCAAGAATCAACTTTATTTAATCTTTGCAATTTAGCTGGCTTTGTATTACTAATTTTTGGATACTGTGACCAATTGGTTTTAAATTCATGAAGCGAAGGGAGGCAAATTGGTTATTGTTTCTACTGGAAGGCAAATATGGCAGGATTGACTAGATATGACAGATGGATTCTATTAAATTTACAAGTCTAAGTGAAACTGACTAGTTACAATGGAAAACCTTATTAGCTTGAATCATAAATGATATTTTCATCAACTATGGATGAAAAGGAATTTAGAACATAAATTGGCTTAAAGGACTATCATCTCAAGAGCCATGGACTGGTGCATTTAAAACATCTATGCTAGACATGTCTCCCATACACAAACTACAATATTTGAATCATCTTGATTGTCTCCATTTTCTGAATCCCTTGCTTTGACTGGCAGAGTTAGGGAAAGGTGGTGGCTAGTCTGTCATACCCTCTACAAAGTCAAGGCTAGGGTTATGTTTCACCAAAAACCATGGACAATTCTTCAAGGGTCCTTACAAAGTAGAATCAAGCAGAAAATGAAAGCCAGTAAGTTAAAAGAGGGAATTTGAATGGGTCACTCAGTTGGAGAGATGGGCCAGAGAAAGTGTCCATATTTCATCCTAAAATACAGGGCCAGAGGTGATATATTTAGGCAGCTAAAAAAGCAGAGCTCTACATTCCAGGCAGGAAGGCTGGGATAGATGAAATACGAGATGTGTTATTGCCCGTGGCTGGCTTCTGGTGCTGTGCATGACTCTTCCATGTTTAACGAACCAGAAATGGAACCGAGAGCAGCTTGTAAATCGAATCTTCCAAATGGTGGACACAGTGCATCCGTGTTCTAACCGTAATGACCACATCTCTTGATTATGTTCAGTTCTAGTGCAAATAGTAAGAATTGACCATAGACACGAACAGAAAGAAAGAAAAAATATAAAATTATACATATTGGTAATAACCACTCCTTCCATCTGTACTTCGGAAATCATACCTTTCACAAACTATCCAAACTTAGACACTGATTTATTCACCTATGTGTGTGATACAGTTCTAAACAGTATCTGAATAGTATGTATTACATGGATGAAGATGAGTTATAGATGGTAGGAATGAGTTACCAGTGCTAATGGACAAGTCATTATTTTTATTGTGCAAGCATCATTATTTTATTGTGGGTAGGAGGCATATACTAGGAGCTTTGCATAAAACTCAGCATATGCCAAATCAGTATGTATAAAATACATACAAATCAAATTTTTAAGGGAGTATTTTCAGAATATTATTATGGTTGTCTAATATAAGACGATTTCTGCTTCCCATTATAGTCAATCCATAAACCTATGTGTGGGGGACTCGGAGAGAGTAACTTCTGGCAGACCAAAGACTTTTGTGGTCTTTGTTGGCTTGGCCTGGAGAAGGTTTTTCTAACTTGACATGAGAAAATTTTCATGAAAAAGACAACAGTAATATGAGCCCATGACTAAGTGAGGTTCCCATGTATAGGAAAGAGACATAATAAGAAAGTGACAAGTAATACGGGAAAAGGAGTTAATTGATTATATTCATATGGGTCAGGCTAAGAACTAAATTTATTTGGAAAAATTGAAATTTTAGTGATAGCCAATAAACTAAACACTTAACCATTAACTTTCCATTGTGATTTCTAAAATTCCTCTTCATTATGTATCCCTTTAGCCTAAAACTATTTTTCTTCCCATTTCTTAACAGAAACCTGGATTCTGGGGCGCCTGGGTGGCTCAGTCGTTAGGCGTCTGCCTTCGGCTCAGGTCATTATCCCAGGGTCCTGGGATCAAGCCCCGCATCGGGCTCCCTGCTCGGCGGGAAGCCTGTTTCTCCCTCTCTCACTCCCCCTGCTTGTGTTCCGCTGTCTTTCTCTCTGTGAAATAAATAAATAAAATTAAAAAAAAAAAAAAAAGAAACCTGGATTCTTCGTGAACCTTTGGGATCACTACTCTTCAGATAAGATGAAGCAAGGAGGGAGAAGGACTTTCTCCTCACTTCTCAGTCCCATTTCCAGACCACTGAACTTCCTGCTCTTTCTCCTTGTTTATACTTAAGGCTCACTATCTTTATATTACTGCTGAGCTCATTTTCTACTATGAACTACTTTTACCGAATAAATTTAAGGAACTGATTCTTCATGCTGCCTTCTCCCTTTTCATCAGGCCTCCAGATCCAACACCCACATTTGAAAACCCATGGGATTATTTGACTTCATTATTCCTTTACCCTGCCCCATGAATTTTGTTTCCCACCCATTTTCAACATATACCCTATACTCTGGATGTGTAGTTCTCCTCACCATCCTGAAAACATACATGCTCACTTCTTAAAATTTAAAAAATCTTTGTACATCCCTCTAAACCTGTATGAAGAATCTTTATGTAATTTTGGAAAATAATAAGCCAAAATAAATTCCCCCCAAAATGAGTTATACAAATGTGATCATTTGTATAATCTTTATCCAAGAGAAAGCAGTAAATTTTCTCATCTAAAGACTAAGCTGTAAAACCTTGCTTCTTGGATACAATAGAATTTGGGGGGGTGGCATTTAGGGCTATAAGCTTCAAGTTGAGTTCAGCCTTTCTTTAACGTCTCCGTCTCTGACTGGACAAGTCCATCTGTCCATCTTCTCCTGAATACTTCCTGCCTTTTAAAGCTCTCCTTTTATCTTTTTTTTGTTGTTATTAATAATGACTCACTCATAAATAATTCTCATTCACCAATCATTATCTTCCTACTCACCCTCTTCTCTCAAAAACTCGTATTTGCTTTCATCAGTAATTCCATAGTGACGTATATAATACATATCCAACTGCTCCTGGAAGAAAAGCGCTAGCCCACAGCTTGAGCACACAACACTGTAGATACAGACCATCTCTAGCATTTAACTCTATTTACATAACTGACATCTCTAGGCTTAAGCATAAAGCTACATGAAATTTTTGGAAAAGTTTTTTTTTTTCAATTACCTAAAGTTCTTAAGGTTATCACAATAATGTACCTAAATAATAATGTTTATATAAGGATTCCTTAACTTCAGAGGAGCTCAGAGTTCTCAAATAAGTTATAAGTACTACTTGTTACAGAGCAGGTAATGCATCCATATGTTGAAAATATCAAAACAAAAAGATCAAATGAAATGCATTATCATGATGAGAAGATTACAAATAAAGTCCAACTCCTTCTATTTTCTATGAAGATATTATTTCAGAACAGTTCAAAACTAACAGTATTATATACAGTGTACTTTGACTTCAACTTGCAATCACCCTGATGAATATTAACCTTCCCACAAGTTCCAAAAGAGCTACATCTTTACCAACCAGGTAAGCAAAATAATACCACTTATCTTTTCTTTCTTTTGTGTTCTTATAATTATTTAAATCAGCAACCAAAGGCAATGATCATAAAACACTTGTAAACATTCTTCCAGAGTTATTTATGCTTATGTAGACATATAGATACGTAGAAAAATGGTTTTACATAAATGGGATTATGCCACATGCAGTATCTTATTTGTTTCCTCTTTTTTAAATTATTTGATTTATCTAAACTGAAAAAAAAAGAAACGGCTCACCCATTTCTTCCACCCCCTACTTGCCACCTCTGGCAACCACCGATCTGTTCTTTCTATCTATGAACTTGTTTTGGTATTATTTTTTAGATTTCACATATAAGAGAGATAGTATGATATTTGTCTTTCTCTGTTTAACTTATTTCACTTAGCATAATGCCCTCTAGGTCCATCCATATTGTTGCAGATGGCAAGATTTCATTATTTTTATGGCTGAATAATATGCCATTATAGGTAGATAAAATATTTCATATATTATATATATAGCATTATATACATATATATAACAATTTATTTATTCATAGATGGACACTTAGTTTGTTTTGGTATCTTGGCTCTAGTAAGTAATTAACAAGGGGCTGCACATATCCTTTTGAGTTGGTGTTTTCATTTTCTTCAGATAAATATCCAGAAGTGGAATTATTGGATCATATGGTATTTCTATTTTTAATTTTTTGAGGAAACTTCACACTGTTTTCCAGCGTGCCTGCACCAATTTACTATTCCCAACAACAGTGCACAAGGGTTCCCTTGTCTATACATCCACTCCAACACTTGTGACTTCTTGTCTTTTTGATAAGAGCCATTCTAGCAGATGTGAGGTGATACCTCATTGTGGTTTTGATTTGCATTTCCCTGATGATTAGTGATGCTGAACATCTTTTCAGGTACTTGTTGGCCATCTGGATGTGGCCTTTGGAAAAATGTTTATTCAGATGCCCTGCCCATTTTTTAATTGGATTGCCTATTTTTTTGAGTTGTTTAATATATATATTTTGGATTTTAGTCCCTTAAGTATGTAGACAAATACACAAGACCTGACAAATATATTTTTCTTATTTCTTATCTTAATTCTTTAAAATTGTATAAAGCACAAATATAACCCCATATAGTTGATTTTTGACATCTATAGACATAATACATATGACAATAATAACACAAAAGAAAGTAGAAGAACAGGAGATAGAGATAGGCAAGATTACTATATTTTATCAGAAATAAGTTATTATTATTATTATTATTTTTAAGGAGATTGTGAGAAGATGCATACTGTAATCCTTAGCATATCCACTGAGAAGATAACTAAAAAATACAGTTGAAAATGTATAAGTGAGTTCAGGAAAGGTACAGAATACAAGATCAATATACAAAAAAAAAAATTGTATTTCTATATGCTAGCAATGCACAATCCAAAAATTAAACTAAGAAAAAAATGCCTTTTACAATTAAACCAAAAGTATCATTTAGATATAGGTTTAACAAGAGAAGTGAGAGACTTGTACACTGGAAACCCAAAACGTTGCTCCAAGGAATGAAAGATCTGGATAAAGAGTGAGACAGTCCATGTTCACAGACTGGGAGACTCAGTATTGTAAGATGGCAACTCTCTCCAAAATGATCTATATATTTAATGGTATCTCTATCAAAAACCCAGATGGTATGTTTATAGAAATGTATAAGGTCATCCTGAAATTCATATGAAATATCAGGTCCTTTTCCTTTGGACATGTCTGCATCAGTCCCTGAGCGCTCCATAACTTTCCAGCATGGCAAGACGTTGTGGCCTCAAACTATACTTTATCAAGCCTGGACTTGGTCATTTCTCCATGTATCCCTGGTTGTTCTTGGTGGCTAACAGTGTTCTTCTTTATCGATGCCCCACTACATTCAATTAGAACAAAGAGTACTGGGTCTATAATAAATACTTCCCATAAGCACTGGTAAGATGAAATCTCATCATGATTATTCATGGACACTTGACACTTGGACATCATGGACACTTGACACTTGGACATCATGGACACTTGACACTTGGACATCATGGACACTTGACACTTGGACATCATGGACACTTGCCGGTGATCCAAAAGCAACATTTGGAGAGGACTCAGGCTCTAGCAGGTGTTGCTTCATTGGGTGGCATTTGTAGGTCAACTGCATAGTCAGATTTGCTCTCTCCAGCTGTAAAAATAATTACCTGCTTCCTGAGAGTTCTGGGAAAATTAATTTGTCAATGCCTTTAAAGAGGTTTGAAGATCAAAAGTTGTATGCATATGCTAATATTATTATCTGAAATGGTGTTTTTCCTCCCGACTAAACCTAAGGTAGCTAAGTCCCGGCATCACTCCAAAACCACATATGCTTCACTACCATTTGAATGCCCAAGCAGTACAAATCTGAAGGGTGACACCAATCAGGAACATGCCAGAAGCAGGATGGCACGAGAGATCCCTTGATTCTCAAAATCCTGGTGTGCATTTGGTTGAAACCGATATTCACTGACTCTCCACCATGTCTATCTACAATGTGGAAAGTATTGGGCTTGGCCCCATTTTTTTTTTTTTTAAAGATTTTATTTATTTATTTGACAGAGAGAGACACAGCGAGAGAGGGAACGCAAGCAGGGGGAGTGGGAGAGGGAGAAGCAGGCTTCCCGCTGAGCGGAGAGCCCGATGCGGGGCTCGATCCCAGGACCCTGGGACCATGACCTGAGCCGAAGGCAGACGCTTAACGTCTGAGCCACCCAGGCGCCCCTGGGCTTGGCCCCATTTTGACTCGACTTCTCTATTATAAATTTTGAACTTTGAAAAAGAATCTCTCTCTGGGGGCACATGAAAGTGTGCAAGAGATAATTTTGTCATGTCGAAGAGAAGCTGTGGCAGGCAATGAATAGACATGGGCTCAAGTCCTGCTAATAATGAAGCTTGACCCTGGGTGAGGCAAGTTATCTCTCTGTGACTCTGGTCACCAGTCACGCAGACAAGTGGAAGCCTGTGGCTCTGGTTGCACATGGCATTGGTGATGCATGAAGAATGTCAGAGATCATAGCAACGGCCAGGATATAATGAGCAAGCGAGGGAGAAGGAGATGGGAATGTGCGCATTGTAAGGGATAATGCTTGCAGCCCTCTATGGGCAGCTCTTCAGTTTTCAACTACCTATAGAGCCATGAGAATTGGTACACTATGGACAGTTGGAGCCAGCAAGGTCTTATAGACGCGTTACAAAGGCAGCTGCAAGAGTTCTGCCCATCTTTGTGTGCATGTCCCTTTTGCAATGTGATGTTGCCATTCCTCCCAGAAAAAAAATGGGATGTTTCCTCTTTCCAGGAATCTGCACTCACTCTGGGACTTGCTGGGACTGAGAGAATGCATTTCAGGAGATACTGTGTGATGCCCAAGCCTCTGATTTAAGAGGCCTTGCATCTTTTGCTCTCACGTGTTGGTCTCTGAGACAACTGTGGAGTGGACAAGTCCAGAAGGAAAGACTGCATGCAAGGGGCTCAGCTATCCGGACCATCCCCACTGTGTCCCGGGGGTGAGCTCCTACTCATGACTGAGCCCTGGCAGGGCCAGCAGAGGAAACCGCCAGGCCAATCCACAAACTCACGAGAAACGACAATTCATTGTTGAGTGCTGGAGTGGTGGAAGCAGAAAACTGAGACGCAGGGTCTCTAACAGAAATGTTTAGTAAGCACTTATTACGGGTCATGCACCCGTTCAAGTCCTTTCAGTGTAAAAAATTCATGGAACCCTCTTAACAACCCTATGGCTTAAGTACCGTTCTTACTTCTAGTTAATGGATAGGAAACTGAGTCAGACAACGCTTAACAAGTTGCCAGGACTTGTGCATGTACTAAGTGGTGCAGCCAGAAATCAGTCCCATAGAGTTTTGGCTCTGAAATCCATGTCTTAATCCCTATACAATGCTCTGTATTGTGGGCATTTTCCCAGTGGTGTGCAGGATCCCTCTGGTTTCTGAATTTTTACAGGTGGAATTAGATATGTGTAGCAATAACCTTTCTAAAGTCTGTCCAGCAGTCTCATGTTAAAAAAAGAAACAAACAAGCCATTAAGCTTCCTTTCAGAAGGCTGTTGGACTGTGGGTGTGTTTTTAGAATGCTGGAAAACCATTATCAAGCCTGAGTAGCCATTCTGGATGCACACCATAGTAAGGAAAAGGAGTGGAAATGTAGGGTCCTGAAATATGTTTGAGGGCACCTGGATGGCCCAGTCCGTTAAGCTTCAGCCTTTGGCTCAGGTCATGATCCCAGAGTCCTGGGATCCAGCCCCAGGCCGGGGGGGTCCCTGCGCAGCAGGGAGTCTTCTTTGTCCTCTCCCTCTGCCCCTCCCCCCTGCTCCTTCTCTCTCTCTCTTCAAATAAGTAAATAAAATCTTTTAAAAATCTTTAAAAAAAAAAGCAAGAAATGTGTTTGAAAGTCCAGAACATGCCACCTTAAAGCATTGAGCTGGTAAAGCTGTTAACAGCCAGGCATTTTTGCAAAGTACCGACCAAAGAGGGAGTCATGGCTGTAATGTGATCAGATTCAACAAGAGTACAAATCAAGTGCCAAAAACAATTACCCTCTATACTCAGGCAGATAAACAATCATCCACCCTCAGTATCAGATCCAGGCAATCAAGAAAAGAAGACGGTCTTAAAATGTCAAATCTGGATGACCAGTTTCTTTCTTAAGGCAGTAACAAAGCTTCTGATAAAGAATGAAAACCATATTGTGTTAGGGATCATTGTAATGAGCAATATCTTCCTCTTCATTGAAATATCCATGGATATCATCTTTTATAGAGTGGAAAATGTAATTATAGAATTAATCTGGGTTGGAAATGCAAAGAAGCTAAAGTGAAAGATAGGCCTATTTGGATACAGTTCCATCATTTATTTATGAGAGTTAATAATCCTGAGGTGTTTTTGTATTTTCTACAATGTCTCTTATTTTAAAATAATAGAGGAACATTCATTGAAGACAATCTGAACTTCTCAAGGAATTTCCTTGGTTGTGGATTTTTTTTTTTTTTTTTGAGGTGAGCCAAACTAGAACCCAGGGAGCCTGGCTCCCTCATTTTTTTTTAAGGATTTTATTTATTTCTTTGAGAGAGAGAGAGAAAGCATAAACAGGGGGAGGGGCAGAGAAGGGGGAGAAGCAGACGCCCTACTGAGCAGGGAGTCTGATGCGGGGCTCGATCCCAGGACCCTGAGATCATCATCTGAGCTGAAGGCAGTCGCTTAACAGACTCAGCCACCCAGGGACCCCTTGGTTGTGGATTTCTAAACTCTCACCATTGAAGGTTTTACTTTAAAGATTGAAAACACTTCCAAAGATCAAAATCAAAGAGTTGAGTGAAAAATAGGTATATCAGCAATAATATTTCCAGCCTGCTACATACATTGTAATTCTGCATAGTAATCATAAGGGAATATTCCAGATTCTCTATGTGAATATGACTGTGGAAAGATCTCTCCAGCTCAGAAAGGATTCTATATGGCAGGAACTCCAGTTATTCCTTAAGAATCTTTGAAGATACAGGTGTCAAGGTAAACTCTAGGAGAAGTGATTAAACTAACAGCAGACAGAGTGCTTGTTTACTCTATGGTGAGCAATATGAATAATATCTCACAGCTCTCAGAACACCTTAAGTAGGTAGGTACATTTTGCATTTTAGGGAAAAAAAGTCACTGAGAAGAAGAATGTTCTAGAAATTTAGAGTAGGCACCACTTTGACTCCAAAGCTCCTGCATTCTTAGGATATATGTGAAACTGGATTCTTTGGCCCCATCTCATATCAACACTCCAGACTTAGCTCCAAATATATCTCTATAATTATATTTTGTCTATTTTTTTGCATATTTTGTCTTTGAGTCACCTTTTAAAAGGGTAGGAATTAAAGGTAAACTTAATTCACTCTCTTAAGAGATGTGGAACGATTCTCATTTCCATTGACTGAGGAACTAACATGTTACTTGTATCTATTTTTTCACTTTCCAACATTCACTGAACATTTTTATCAAGTACTTATTATGTGCAAGGTGAGACGTTATGCATTTGAGAATCAACAACAGACAGGATGTAAATGGTGCCTGGCTCAATGGATCACAGAGACAAATATGTAACTATAAATTTGTATTACATCCTACAAAGAGAAGTCTATGATGCCTTTGAGCTACATCGTCTGATATAGTAGGCAGGCAACTATGGTCAATTAAATTTAAATAATTAAAATTAAATAAAATGAAAAATTATTCTGTCACACTAACTGCATTTTGTAAATGCTCCATAGCTATGTGTGGCTGTTGGCTACCATATTGGAAAACACAGATGTAGAACATTCTCATTATTGCAGAAGGTTCTACTGGGTTGCTCTGCCAAAATCCCTTACCTTAGTCTTTTCATCATAAAATATATAACAGCTCCTCAGTTTACTTCTATTTACATATCTGTTTGTTGCATATCTATCTATTCCACTGGAATGTAAACCCAAGGAAGGCAGGGTTTTGCTCCCTTTATCACTTTTCCCTCAGCGCCTAGCACATAATAGGCATTCAATGAATTTATTGAATAAATGAACAAATCAACTATTTTGGAAGGCTTATGTGAGCTCAGTTCTGAATTACCTAGAAGAGGATCTGAGGGAGGAAGCATATTCTAGGAAGAGAGAAGAGGCTAAGTGAAGGACCAGATATCACCTTGAGGAAGAAAAGGTACCGTCGTGTGTTTAGAGCTTCCCAGTGAGTGAGGAGATGAGGGAACCCACGGTGTGGAATGCGCTAGCAAGGCGGTTGGACCTGATCGTGTAGGGTCTTGTGGGAAGTGGTCTTCCTCTTGAGAGAAAGAGTTGCGGTCTTTCTTTATTTCTGCTCTGTGGTCCAGTCTGTGCAATATGGGACTGGACCATACAGTTCCCATGCCTGGAATTTTAATTCTTTTGTGTTTCCACAGGTTTACTCTAAACCCAGGATGGCTTGGCTAGAGCCTGACCCTATCCCTCCGATGCCAAATGTTTCCTATAGAGCGTGCTATAGAGCTGCATTGTCCAATGTAGTAACCACTAACGAACTATGGCTATTTACATTAATTAAAATGAAATAAAATGGAGCGCACCTGAGTGGCTCAGTCGGTTAAGTGTCTGACTCTTGATTTTGGCTCAGGTCATGATCTCAGGGTTGTGAGATTGACCCCTGCATCGGGCTCCACACCCGTGGAGCCTGCTTAAGATTCTCTCTCTCCCTATCCCTCTGCCCTACCCCTTCCCTCTCTAAAAAAAAAAAAAGAAAATGGAAAATATTCTGTCAATCAATTCTACATATAGATGTAGGTCCTGCATATAGTTTGATGGAGTAGTGCTACTTTGTTGCCAAAATCTTCACCACTGTGGCCCTCCCGTTTTTGCTATACCAATAACTGCCCAATTATATCCGAGCTTACTACTTTGGTTTGTTCATTGGATTAGCTTGGCTCCCCATGAAAGTCATCGGTACTTTCCTTAGTTCGTGGTCACCTCTCACTCCCCCATCTCCTTTCTGTTTCCTGCCAGTCAATTTTGCCCAAGTACCTGAATGCCTCGCCCCAGAGCTTATCTGAGTTATGAGAGTCCTGCATGCCCACCACTGTGCTTCCCAGTGGCACAGGGAGAACCCACTGGTAGTTCTCATCATGGAAGCACCTAAGCTGAACCTTTCATTCTAAACTCTGTTCATCTGTTTAGACACAAATGAAGTGTCTCTGCTCTGAGGAGCCCAAAGGAGAAGGCAGAGAATTGAAATCAATAGGATGCTAAGAGACATTCACTACGAAATAGCCCCTTGTGTTTAAAGACCACTAAATAATGTTGGTTTTAGCTGAAATGGATTGTACTGTACTATCTTACTCACATTTTTAATAATTTAGACACGTAAGGCCTTAAGAAAACAATTTAGAAATACCAAAAACTAGCAGCAAAGATGTGACCGTAACCACATATGTATGTATGTACCTATGTATGCATGTGTGTATGTAGATAGATAAATAAACTGATTGATAAATAGATCGTCAATGTTTCTATCCTCTTTTCCCTGCATTAGGAATACCCTTTGACCCACTCAATCTCCCCTACTCTGACTCTTTCCAGAGTTTTCAGCAGGTTGGCTCCTGGGCTCCTATTAGATTCAGACAAGATAAAAGCTGGATTTAGAAAGATCAAAGAGTCATTGCAGAAAGTTAGATGATGATAAAAGCTTCTGTGGAAGGAATTAGATGGGAAATAGGAGGAAGATTGGAATAGGTTGAAGAGAGAGACTCTTGGGGGGCAGGTAGGTGTGTGTATGATAAGGGGGACATAGATTGGTGAAAAGAGGATGTTAAATTTTGTTGCTAATCAGGAATATTTTTTTAAATTTTTTTATTGTTATGTTATTCACCATACATTAGGAATATTTTTAAAATACTATAGTACACATTTATGCCTTGCTATTTTTCTATGTTGGGCTGATTTTTTTTTATAACCAGGCACTGTACTAAGATGAGGTCATAAAAAAAGCTTTACATGGATGTATGTCAGATATTCGACTGATAATTTGCATGAAAATCTCAGAGACAAAGAAAAGTTATATGCACAACAATTTTATTCAGGTGTTAACTGATAATATCAGAAATTGGAGCTCAGCCACCAAATAGGAAAAAGATCAAGTAAATTAATAGTTCCCAGCTGGCTAGACGCATCATCAACAACACTACTTAATCTTTATCAGGCCATTTTTTCCAAGCGCTTTGCATGTAATAACACATTCAGTTTTCCCAGGAACCTACGAGGTAGATACTTATTGCCATTTTTCAGATGGGGGTATTGAGGCATGAACAAGTTCAGCAACTTGATCAAGGTCACAAAGCTAACGAGTTACAGAGCTGCCCCTTCAAATCCAGGCCGTCTTATTTCAGAGGCAGCACTTTTAATCAATAGGCCATATTGCTGTTACGTGTTAGTATGCTGCCAATATGTTAGTGTACCTAATGAACACGAAGCCATAAAGGAGAGAAAGTCACTTCTGAGAGGTCATCTGAAAATGCAGAACCAAAATTTTGTGAGGAGTTAAAATCACAGATACAAATACAGGTGGATATGAATAGGGTCTGGGAAAGAATCATGTGGTGGTGGTGGGATTATGACCGATCTACTTGATTATTTTGAACTTTCGTAATCTTATCATGTGATTTTTACAAACAAAAGCACAAAAATCAGGTACTTAACGAATGCTAATTTAAAAGCCTATTCCAATTATTTGCATTTCCTCCATATGCTTTATTTTATATATTTATTGGAACATGTTTTTCCTCGCTATTTCACGTCTTTTAAAAATTTGTTACTTACATCTTCCTCGGCAGGGTTTTTAAAGATGGTAATTAAATCCACACATAAACATATGGTTATGTCTAGTTACACAATTAATGTTAATATATGGAATGTAATCATCATCTAATTTGAATTATATAGCATGTGGTGACATAATTATAACACGCAATGATGGAAAGATCCTTATTTAATCTGAGTGAAATGAAGCCAGTTGGAATCGGATGATTGTTACATTACAATTTCCCAGTTGCTGCAAGGGCCCCCTGGGGACAGGGACAGGCTGAGCTCTGCCTATTGTTACAAGGCAAAAAAGAAAACAATTTGAATACACGAGAAAATAAGGTGATGTGAAATGGCATGTTTCTTGTTTTAATCAGAGAAGAAACAGATTAGCCAGAGGTTACTTTGAGATGATTTATTGTAGTAAAACGACTTTGAGGCTAAGGCAAAACATAAGAGTTGTGCAGACTGTCCCCAAAGGGTCGCCTCGCGGGTCCACAGAGAGTACAGCCAGCCAGCCTGCACCGGGGTGGGGAATGAAGGTCCTGCCACCCCATTATCTTTACCCCCATCCTCATGTGGCCGCTTCGCTCTGGCCCCTCACGAAGAGTTTTCTGCGCCAGGCAGCCTGTTACATAGGTCTTGTCCTCTGCAGAAAGATCTGCTCCTGGAAAGGGCAAAGCTAACATCTCTCCCCGCCCCCCCCCCCCAATCACAGTGGTAATTGAAAGGAGGGACGTGAACTCTCCGTCGCCCTGGGGAAAGTGATGAAAGTTCCCGGGACGCTGGCTAATGACAGAACGTGCAGAAGTGGACAGAGTATCGGGTATCGAGAAATGAGTCTGGGAGTAATAAAAAAAATTGGGGAAAGGAAAATGTCAGCTAAACATGGAAGCATCCCCTTGAGCCGACCTGTATTAAGTTGTGGGATACAGCCTGCCAAGGAGAAGGGCTGCAAGCCGCCCACGTTCCTAATTGAAAACCCCACCGGTTTCGACCCTGGAGATGAGAGGCAGCACCGCCCGCCGAATAAAAAGCAACCCTTGATTTTGGAGGCTATGGAATATTTTTGTTTTGCTTTGATTCCTTAAAACCTCAAACACTGCCTCAGCATTGGGGCTCAGAGGCTTGGAATGAGCGCCCTTTGTTTTTCAGTTGTTTTTGCTGTGTTTTTCTTTCTTACTTGAAATGAACCGCCAGAAACTCCTTCAGGAAACCTGTGGTGCTGGTAAAGCCCCATTTAGGAACCCCAGTTGAGGCTTTTGGGTACCATCTCCAGAGTCCGTGTGGGGCAGAGGATCCTGTGCTTCCTGTTTGGAGCCATGGCTCTGTCCTCAACCTTCTGTGTTAGGGTGGATCCATTCCCTTATGCCTTGAGATTTTTTCCTCATAGGTCAGATGAAGCTGTGAACCAGGCAAGCTCAAAGCCACTGGAGAGTAACAACAGACTTTTCCTGTATGAAGCCCCCTGATTCAAGAGCTAAGCCATTAGAAATATCGATGTTCTGGGGAGGACCTGATGGCAATGTCATCCTCCACATCGGGCAGGGATCCCAGTCTCTGACCACGTTCTGCTCCTCAGAGAACATCCATTCAATCGGCAGATGTAAGCCAAACCAGCTCTAACACCAAACCTGAAGGTCAAAGTGGAAGGTGACGCAGGGCCCTGCGGAAGTAGGAACTGTCATGATCTCAGATCTAGGTGAGTCCATCTCAGTGCGGGGGCTCTTGTGGTCCCAAACCTATCCCGGACCAAACCAACCTGAGGTAATGCAATTATTTGTCATCTCCTTCAAATGCGTGGCTCAAAGTGTGGCCCCTGAGGTCCTCCTGAAGTCTTTTAGAGGTTAGAAGGACCATCTTGATCCTCAGGAAGGTTCTTCTATGAGTGGCCAAGTGCCATCTGCCAGGTTCCCTGAGGTGCAAGGGCAGAAAAAGCTCTGGGTATTCCTGCTCTATCTGCCACGAAGCTGATCTGCTGCAGGGGCAGGGGTGAACTAGGCTTGAGTAGGTGAGAGAAGTGTGGGGAGTGGGTTAGGTCTGCCCCTTGCTTACCTGGGCATCCAGGTCTTGCCAGTCCTAGTATAGTCATGTCCTGGGCAGTGTCCTCGGTTGGGTGAGCCCCGAACCCCCTCTAATTCCTCCCAGTTTGTTCAGGGAGTCCCTAGGTCTTTCACAAGCTCTATGGAAGCCAACTTCCTGGCAATCAGGATGCTTCCCTGATTTTGTCACCAGCTTCTTGGGGAGGAGAGAGGGACCCTAGCTTATAGTCCAAAGGCAGACTTATCCGCTCATGGGTTCGGGAGCCACAGTCTATTTCCACTGCTGTTCCACACTTCCAATATATGAGAAATCCTGACTCTGTGGTTGAAGATTTCCTGAAGTTCAGCAAACGTAGCACATCATCTAACAGAAGCACAAACAGAGGAGGGGGCACCTTCGGTCCTTCACACAGATGGTAGCCACATTCCTATTTCGTGTATTTGTCACATATTCTGTTGTCACAGACCTTCCTATCCAACCAGCCCGGTACTTAAATTTTAGGGGCCCAGACTGGAATACGATCTAAGACTCACATTGTTTCTTCCAGGTCCAAAGTACCTCTACTTTAGTATTTGAAACCTCTACCTTGGTATTTGAACGCATGGTCTTTGGAACAACTCTATGCTTGACCCTCCCAACCCCACCCCAAGCATGAGGACACCTGCTGGGCTGCCCTGTCTTCACTCCATGTATCATCAAGAAAGCCTGAAAATTTCAGCAGGAACAAGACTTAGGGCAGATTCTGGGTCTCCAAGTATAAGCATCACACAAAATTCTCAAAATTCTCCCCTTGTGTAGTACTTCTTTACAGGATGTTAAAATTCATGTTTTAACCAGGCATCAAGATAGAATAGACCTGTTTCAGGTTGCGGGATAAAAGGCAAATGTTCAAAAGAAGGGAGCCAGAACCAGTTCCCTAACTCTTGGGCCTCTTATTAAAGAGTCCCCTTGTCCTGTCTGAGGCTAAACAGGCACTGAAGGAACAAAAAATGAGAGAATTTTGAGAATGGATTTTTGGAGAAAGCTGTGAAATCCTGTCAGGGCCTCTTCCTGCCCCACTCCTGGGACAAATCACAGATGGGTTGATGGGTACCATCTCCTTACCTAAATCCTAGTAGCAAAAAAGTCAACAGGGCATTTGGAGAGGGATGTGTGCCCTGGCTGTGGGTGGATGGGGAGTTGAAGAAAGAGAAGTAGGGGCAGGAGGAGAGATTTCATTTAAATCATTTTTGAGACTATGTATTAAAGCAGTTTTAGGTTCATAGCAAAATTGAAGGGAAGGTATAGAGATTTCCCGTATATCCCTGCCCCTCCACACATGCATATCCCCCACTATCGATATCACCCCAAAACGCTACATTTATTACAATTAACATATCTTAACCATCACAAGCCCATACTTTATATTAGGATTCACTCTTGGTATTGTCCATTCTATGGGTTTGGACAATACTCCCTCATTATAGTATCATATAGAGGGTTTTCACTGCCCTAAAATTCCTTTGTCTTCTACCTATTCATCTCCTCCTCTCGATCCCCACCCCTGGCAACCACTGACTTTTATTGTTTCCATGGTTTTGCCTTTTCCAGAACTCCATATAGTTGGAATCGTATATAGTATGTAGCCTTTCGGATTGGCTTCTTTCACTTAATAATATGCATTTCAGTTTCCTCCATGTCTTTTTATGGCTTGACAGCTCATTTCTTTTTAGTGTTGAACAATATTCCATTGTCTGGCTGTACCAGACCTCATTTATCCATTCACCTACTGAAGGACATGTTGGTTGCTTCCAAGTTTTGGCAATTATGAATAAAACTGCTAAAAACATCTGCGTACGGGTTTTTGTGTGAACATAAGTTTTCAACTCCTTTGGACAAATACCAAAGAACATAATTGCTGGGTTGCATGATAAGAATATGTTTTGTTTTATAAGAAACCACCAGACTGTCTTCTAAAGTGGCTGTACTGTTTTGTTAAATCAAGTTTTGATAGTACAATTTCTAAATAGAAACTGTATCTGCTGCTTGAAGTGACCAGCATATCTGCCTCTTACCTAAGAATAGAGCAAGCTGCAGTACGTGCCAAGGCAGCGGGAGACAGTAACTGTTTCTACACACACTAAGCTTGTCCTGCCCCAGCTTGTAAGACATTTACATTGTAAAGCAGGTAGCATCCCCCAGAAAGCACTTGCTCTCCATGACACATGAATAAACAAGTCTAGGGAGGATAGACTGGAGTTTGTATTCTGCCCCTGTTACAGTCCTTAGAAAAATGTCTTGGGACGCCTGGGTGGCACAGCTGATTAGGCATTCGACTCTTGGCTTTGGCTCTGGTAATGATCTCAGGGTCATGGGGTCGAGCCCCACGTTGGGCTCTGCGCTTAGCGCAGAGTCTGCTTGAGATTCTCTCTCATTCTCCCTCTGCCCCTCACACTTGTGCTCTTTCTCTCTCTAAAATGAAGAAATAAATCTTTAAAAAAAAACTTAGGTGGCTGGGTGCCTCAGTCGGTTAAGTGTCTGCCTTTAGCTCCGGTCATGATCCCAGGCTCCTGGGATGGAGCCCCCCACGTCGGCCTCCCTGCTCAGTGGGGAGCCTGCTTCTCCCTCTCCCTCTGCCACTCTCCCTGCTTGTACTCTCTCTCTCTCGAATAAATAGATAAAATCTTTTTAAAAAATTTTAAAAAAGTAAAAAGTAAAAAAAATCTTACCTTTCCAAGCCTCAGTTTATCCATCTGTGAACGAGAAATTACAATAGCTGCTTTGTAGGGTTATCATAAAGACTAAATGAATCAAACCAGCAAGGTGCAATTCCATCATCTGATGCCTTGGATATTGCTAGGTAGTCAATAAACACTAGAGCTTTCTCTTTTTTTTACCATACAAGGTGGGGGGGGAAGCATTTTAGCATAAAAGCTGAACCATAAAAAAGTTTTAGAAACAAAGACTATCAGAGTGTAGTCCAGTAACTAGTTCCTTCGTGTAGCCAAAGCTTGGGAACTATTCAATCGTTTTGGGCAACTAGATTGAACATATACGACTGAGACCATGAATGAGATGCAAATCGAAAGCCCAACTTCATGGGAAGAGATACATGTCCTCATAATGTTCCCCAGTTAGGAAAGAAAGTTGTCTCAGAACTTCTACTTAAGCACTGATAATGATAGCTCAGGTTTATTGAGCACTTACAGTATGCTTGATATTATTCTAACCACTTTATTTGCAGGTTGTCATTATTCCCTCCATCTTCGCGGATAGAGAGTCCAAAGCACAGAGCAGCCCATCATTTGCCCCAGGCAGTTACTCCGTGGCAGAAGCAGGTTTTGCATTGAGATAAGCAGGTTTTGCTCTAATCTGCCATGGTACAGACCTACCTTTTGAGACATACCATGCAGGGACCGGCTCTTCTTAAAGTGCCAAATGAACAAGGCCTTGGGAAATTATTTAGCGGTGACAGTCACGTCTCAGGAACGGCTGCTGAATAGAAATAGGGACAGTCAGACAGCTGCTTCCTGATCTAATGGTCCTCCTTTTCTAAGGGCTGGCTTCTACATCTATTACGTGGATCAAATCTGAAAGTAGGGCTATGTTTCTTCTGGATCCAGGCAGCTACCTTGAATACAGAAAATACTCAGCTATTTATTGCCATCATAAATTACTTGCGGCGTGCAGTGAAAGGTTGAGATGCTACCAAGCAGCAACCTGTCAATACAGTCAAAAGTCTCCTCCCCCCACCCCCATCCCAATCTGTGCCTTATTTCTACAAAGCCAGTAAAAAGTAAGGGTTTAAATAAAATCTAAAAACAAAGCACAATGCTAATCACCAAATAGATGCATGTGAATGTGTGTTTAATGTATTAATTTATAGTCGGAAGCCAGAGACGATGTCTCCAATCATACAGTAATTTGTCCCCAGAGGAAAAACTGATACATACTCATCCCTGCCAGTGGAAGAGCAGCTTCTGCAATGTGATGGTTTCATATGTAATTTAGGCCGTTTGTGTAACAAATAAATAAAATATTTTAAAACTAAGCAGGAGCGATTCATGTTTTATAATAGTTTTAAAAACCAGCATCTGTGAGTTACATGCCTCATTTCAAAAGGTTAGATCCATGAAAATTACAACTGTTGTCCTGGTCGAACAGAAGATATAAAATAAGATTTCAGGGGCACCTGGGTGATGTAGTTGGTTAAGCGTTGGACTCTTGATTTCCGCTCAGGTGGCGATCTCAGGGTTGTGAGATCGAGTCCCACGTTGGGCTCCGAGCTCAGCACGGAGTCTGCTTAAGACTATCTCTCCCTCCCCCCATGCTCTCTCTCTCTCTCTCTCAAATAAATAAATAAACCTTAAAAAATTAAATAAATGAAATAAGATTTTAGAGCAACGTAGAATATGCTTACAATACAATAATACAGAATAGTATAAAACTTCTTTTACTATACTCTAATTACAACAATATCACCCACACCCACAGAGACTGAAAGAAAAATGTAAATTGAAATGAATTTAAATATTCAGTATGCCGAGACTATAGGGGAATATGTCCTTCTTTGTTCTGATAACAAAACTAATACTTATTAAATAGTTACCATGTGCCTAATGCTGGGCTACGGACATTACGTATAGGAAAACCTTAATCCTATGGGCATAGGTTATAGCCAATAAATGGCAGAGCTGACATTTGAAAAAAATAACAAATTAAACAAAAATTAAAAGGCTTCCTTATTAGCTCCAAATTAAGGACCGTCTCTCTTGGGTGGAAATCTTTGCTTTCAGTGGTTGATCAGGGTTTTACGTTTCAGCCATATACCAAGTTAGGTTTTCACTCTGATCAGTCCAATTCCATTAACACTGGAAACCATCATCACTCACTAATATATATTTTCCATGTTTTGTCTATTGTGATGATGATAAAGAATTGAATAAATAAAAAATGCTTTTCCAAAACAAGACTGCTTAAGCCGTTGATAAAATTCTTTTACTGTGTAATTTTGACTGCATTACACACATACAACTAATGATGTTTGTGGATTCACTCATTGCTTCATGCGTGAAACATGTATGTAGTAAGCCAGAAATATATGCCAGGAATTATGTTAGCTACAGGGGACAAAATGATGAGCAAAAGGATGCACTCCCTTTTTAAATAGAGCTTATGGCTTCAGGGAGTAGGAGTTGGCAAACTTTTTCCATAAAGGGCAAGTATTTTCAGCTTTACGGGCTGTCCCCTCACTGTCACAACTACTTCACCTCTGTTGCTATTATGTGAAAGCAGCAAGCATGACACTGAAATGAATAAGCACCTCTGTGTCCCAGTACAACTTTGTTTATGAAAACAGCCCGTGGGCTGGAGTTGGCCCTTGAGCTGTGGTTTCCCAACCCCTGATCTAGAGGGGAAGATAAATATTTATCAAATAATCGGACAGATTATTTGCAATGCTAAGTTGGTAAATTGTAAAACTTCTCTTGGATTAAGGGCCACGGATGAGAAGTCCCTTTGACTATCAGCATGAACGATAAACCAGTTCTATGGGGGAAAAAAAGGGCTGTGAAGCCTTTTCTGGGAGAGGGACAACCGAGCTGACATTGGAACGATGGAGTGGAAGTTAGTCTGATGAAGAGGCAGCTGAGGGAAGAGCATGGCAGACAGAGGGAAGAGCATATGCCAAAGCCTTGTAGTGCAGAGGTATTTTAGCTTTCGGAAGTGAAGGGAACGAGCTGAACGTGAGGAGATGAAACAGAGCAGTAGGCAGGGATTTTCATGTGACTGGCTGTAGAATGATGTCCAAACCAGAGGGCTTTGCAAAGTCCCTCCAAATAGCCAACTCTGAGCTTCCACCTGTAGATCTGGACCAGGAGCCCAAACCCATGGTCCTTATCTCCAAACCAAGGTGAAATTTTATGCATCTGTCATATGTTTCCTAAGAATGTAACCTTGGCTTAATTGACCCCACGGCTGGGAGCACAGTGAGGGTGGGCACAGGGCTAGAGGCCGTCTGGGAGAAAGGAGAGGTGTTGGGGGAGCAACCCAAAACTCAGCTGGAGTCTCAGCTCCTGGGGATGCCATCTCCAAGGAATCATGAATATTCACAATGTAAGCAAAGTTAGAGACCATCTAGTTCTGCGGCTTTCATATAGCCTTTTGAGAAGCCCCCAGAGAGCTCTGCAGAGATACTTTGGAGGCCTGGAGGAGGATACCGTGGGCTGCCAGGGCTTTGAACCAATCTGCTTCACTGTGATCTATGAAAAAGGAATTGAATCCTGGATAAGATTCCACCTTAGTAAAGGTGTTCTGAAGGGAGAAGAAAAAAAAAATGAAATCCATTGCACCATTGACACTTCTATGCGGGGAACCCGAAGCACTGTAACATTGGATCATTTGCTCATTGAGAACTGACCCTTTGGCTGCTCTTTTCCCATTTCTGCATGACTTGCCAGCCACCAGTCTGGTTAACACTGGTCCAAGCATCAATTTCCTTCTCTGAAAATGACTGTTGTAAGAAATGCAGCTAAGAGTTTGGGGCAGGAGAATGCTTTCAAGCTGCAGGAGTTAGCACAGAAGCAAGACGGACTGAAAGGAAATGTAACTGGGATTTAGGTGCCTTGAGGGCTTAGGTGCTTCACCAAATCCTATGGCAGGTGCAATACGCAGGACCAAGGATGCCCAGAAGCCTGCATAGGAAATCAGGGAGGAGGTGTAGCCCAAGATGAGAGACAACAGGAAAATGGGCAGAACAGGCCCTCCCTGACAAATAGAGCAGAGACTTGGAAGATTTTCTCAAACATCCTTTTGGCTGCTGCAGCCCCTCTTGGAAAAGCGCGAGGCTCCACCTCACAGACTTCTGCATTGTGCACCTTGAACTTGTCCTGTGAAATAGACATGGGTCCACCCTCCGCCTCTCTTCCCAGGGCTGTGATCCCGTCCAAAGAGCCAGCTGGGCGCAGGAAGTAACTCTGGGAACTCTGAACCTTAAACTGTAATTGGGAAGTGGAAATGGGAATGTCCTGGTATGCCGCCTTCAACTATTGTTTCAAGTGTGGCTCTAGGTTTCAATGTTCAAATTGAAAAAGTCCCATCGGTTTGAAGTGGGATGAATTCTACTGAAATCGATAGGGTTCTGTTCTTCTCTGTCTCCTCACTGCATTGGTTTCTTGCCATCCACGTTACAAGGGGCACACTCAGCATGATTCTGTTCATGTTTCCTCTGGATTTAGTACATTGCTTCCAGATTCACGCCTTTTGCTACACAGATCTGCAGAACCTTGCCTCTGCTTGTTAAAGCCAGCATCAGGCCAACACTGGTGCATGAAGGACTGAGTTCTCATTCCTGAGGTTGGGCTCAGCTGTGCTAAACCTGGTTTATTTCAATTTGGAAATGTACTAAAATCTAACTAAAGTTCCCTCTGTCCTCTTCTTTTGACCTCTATTGGCGAATGTCCCATTGAACAAACTGCAAGCAAACAGCTCTGACTTTTCCAAGCCCTTTTGGCCAGAAACTGCCTTAGAGCAGGGACCGCCAAAGCACACAGGTGGCCCAGTGATTGTAGCCTCTTGGCACATTAAATTTGGACAGCCTTATTCTCCATTTCTTCAACAAAGCATATGGGAGACAGACAGAAGATGCCCTAATAGCCTCTGTCATTAAAATCTGCCTTTGTGAACTCACAAAGCCCCTTGTCTCTGTTTCAGGATGGTATTCTGCATTTCAGTTGTGCTGTTGGCAGCCAGACAGAGTCATGTCCCTGCAGCTGGTGCTCAAACGCGCTGTGTTCCTCTCCCTCGGTCGGGGTATTCGGCTGGATTGTCATGATAAAGAACATCTGCTATTTGGATTCCCACAAGGCAGTTTTATAAAATATCTGCTTGTCAAGTTTTATGTGGGTTGATTATACATTTATCTATTAATCCTCCACTGTCCTCAAAAAAAGGGTAAAAAATAACATAAACCTATTTGATTGAGGTTTAAAATAATCATCCATGTGGGTGTCCTTATTAAATTTATGAGACTGATTTCAAATATTAAAGCTTTAAAGTAGGGAGAATAAAGACCTAGTCTGGAGAAAAAGAAAAAAGCAAAGGAGAGGTGCACTCTAGAAGAATTTTTAAACTGCTGCTAATGACGGTGGGGATAAAAAGCATGTTTTTAAGATTGATCTGTAAAGAGAGAGACTTCTAATGGCTGTAGAAGTCCATATTCCAGAGACCAAAGAGGTGGATTTATTTATTAATTGTGTAATAAGCTATCATTTTCTATCAACATCAAACAGGAATGTGATGGCTGAGCATTCATATTCTATCATAGCAGGTAAGGTTTCAGTATGTGGCTGTTAGATGCAACAAGGTGTTACTCTGTAGAGAGAGAAATTCACAAGGGGTCTGTTAATGCTTCCTAGGCAAGATGCAACATGGAGCAGAGTAAAGAGCCCTGATTTAATAAAAAATGACATTTAAAAAACTAGATAAGGTATACCAAGTACTTTGCATGAATTCTCAAAGTCCTATAACATACGGTCTATCCTCTTTACTAGATCTTTTACTACTAATAAGCATCAGTGTCATGTTGAGGTCAACTTTTGCTAGCTCATATCCTTGATTTTTAATTTTCAGGGAGGTTGCATGCCAGTTGTTAAACACAGAGATAATTTTTTTAAAGAGAGAATATAAGATTACTGTTAAATAAATTATAATAAAAATCAATATTCAAAATTTATAAATTTCTATCTTACGTTTTAGCAGTATTTATTCTCTTCAGATTATTTATAGCTATTGTAATTGTGTGCTATAAAGATTATAGATTGGTGTAATAATGTGCATCTCTTCCCACCTCTACATTCAGTGGGGTCATTTTGTTGCTTGAAATAGAGCACCATGGAAATATTCACACTGCAAAAGATCAGTAAATGTTCCCCAAACAGTGTAACTTACTGTTTTGTTACTTGTGCAGACTTAAGAAATTTATGGAGACAATATTAATGATTCCCATTAAATTTAAAAGAATATTGTATTCACAGCCATCAGATTGTAAATAGTACCCAAATTAAGAAACTATTGTTTCAGTATTTGAAAAGCTATCACTATCTGATTCTGCAACAGTGTAAGGTCACTGAAGTTCTGGCAAATGTTTTTGTTGTTTTAGTTTCCTTATTTCTTACTTGGAAATACCAACATTCATTTTGGAGCTATGCTCCTTAGTCAATTGCAAGCATAGGTTGGCTAGGGGTATAAGAATTGGGCAAAAGTCAATGAAAGTACTCTGTGATAAATGATTGGCTATGGGAAATTTATAATAAGGAGTATTATATGTTTACTATTTTTACAAAATGCATGCTACACATATTTTATATCAGTAAAATTTTTAATATACTTGTATGTGTTTCTGTATGCATAGATTTTTAAACATTTACCAGCACACAGCAGAGAGACTAACTCACATGGTGAGCCAGTGTTATGGGACAAAGGCTGGGGATAAGGACTAGCACCTGTCAGAGGAGCTTCTGATCTCATCTTCACAGCTCTCTGATGCCTTTCTTTTGAGATCTCACCTTTATTTTCTATGCAATCTCCTGACTTTTTTCCTGATAGTTTTGGGAAGTGTTGGTCTCATAAAACACATCCCTAACCTCAATACTGACCCTCCTTCTTTTTAGATTCTGTAACTAAATATGGACAAAAGTAGCCAAATCGAATGTATATGGTCTTTCATCATTTATTTCCCTAAGACCCATCATAACCAACCCTCAGCTTCTTTCTCTTTCCTATAAAGTTTAACAAAACATAGACCTAGATTTTAAATAAATCATCCTCTTGCTCTTTTTAAAGGAATGTCTCTTTCAGACTAAACACGTTCTTTCAGTAATTACCTAGTGTAGGAGTTAGCAATTAGAACAGGTGGGTGATCATTTTTATTTATGGCTACTTTCTGACCCCCTATAACAACCATAAAATATTGAAAAGAGCTTATATTTTTACAGAACTTTCAGCTTTATAATGTACTTTACCGTGACTGGTTTTTTGGGGTCCTCATAATACTGGTGAGATGTAGGATCAATGTAGGATCAATCTCATTTAACCTAAGAGGAAACTGAGGCTCAGAGAGATTGAAGGATGTCTCTATAATTATGGCCCGAATAACATTATGCCTTGTCACAGCACCACGCACCCTGTGGAAATGTGAACAAAATCCCTCGGGTTTATTGAGCAAAGCGAGGCAATAAAGAAAGATTATAGAGTCCAAATAAATCGAGCAGCAAAAAGCCCAGCAGTTTCTCACTACAGAAACAGAAGCATTAGAAAAGGAGAGAAAAAACACGCTGGAGCTAAAATTTGAGCCTTCCAACTGACTTTCCTCAAAGATTTCAGCTTACTATGGGAAAGCCTGTCAGTTTTGCCATAAAGTCACATCACAAATGAGCCGATTCTTCCCTGGTAAAATCGGCAGGATGGAAAGTCATTGAACAGGTAACGCAATAAGCAGCTCACATGTATGGGCAGGTACCTTCCACCAGACATGTGCCCAGATGTTTTTAAGTCCGTCACTCATTAGACCCCAAAACAATCCTTTGAGGTGGTCACTGTGATCATTCCAGTTTACAGATGGGAAAGCTGGGGCTTAGAGAGATTAAATAATTTGCCTCAAGTAGCTTGGGTAGCTAATCTTGAAATTTACATCTAAACTCAGGTTTGTCTAACTCTGGGCCCTGAATTCTTGAACCCCCTAGGCTAATCTAGGAAGAAAGTGAATTGCTCACTGCTGATTTCAACCTTGAGGCATTTTACAGCCTCTTCTTGTGATGGGAAGGTCTATTTATATGACAGGAAATGATATAACCCCAGGGGCAATGTCAGCTCAGGTGTGAGCCCGGGAGGTCAGTGTGGAGCTAGGGCCTGGGACCACATCAGCCCAAGAGAGCCCCCCGCAGATCTCCCATGGACTGGCTGCATTTCCTCGAGCCAATGGTATCAGCTCTGAGCCCCAGCCTCTTCACGATGATGCATGTGCTTTAGAGAGGATTCACTGAGGTACAGTGAGTTCAGCTGCCCAGCACTGGAATGCTTGAGATGCTTGATAAACACTACCGCATTCTTGCATGGTCATGTGTCACAGGGATGCTCATACCATGACAATTCAGCAGAAATATCCTAGGTGCAAGCTGGATCCCGAGCAGGATACATCTCTGATGGTTGATGGAGAGCTTCACAGAAAGGGAGAGGATGGATCTCTACCATGTTCCATATTCCACACCCTGCAAGTATGGGGAAGGCCCTGGTTGGCACGTACGTGTGATCATTCAGAGGTAAAACTATACATTTATCTTCACTTTTCCCTCTAAGACCTCCATGATCTGATGTTCCATGGAACCTTCCATGACTGTGGTTTTAGAAGCTTATTTAAACTAAACATTTTCCATGGTCATTTCTTCTTTCCAATGGTAAAGGTTTTTGTCTACTTCAAAGCTTCAGAATGAAAATGAATCCTTCCTAGTGGGAAGGAGACATCAATGTGAATGTGAGTTAATGGGCTGAAATTTAGGTCACCTGGATTATTGCTTCATTTTCTTATCTGGTCTATCAACCTTCAGCCTCCCCCGCCCAGGTTCATTCCCCACGGTGGTTTTCCGGAAACTCAGATACCATCCTGCCCCTCCACAGCGAATATTCCTGCACTAGCAGGTGCTGCCTTCAAGGTAAAGTCTAAACCACGTTGTTCTTGGAGCTTTAGTACCTTATCAAATCTCCAGGCTTGCCTCCTGCCACTTTAATTACACCTGTGATACTCTTCATCTGCACTGAATTATTTGCAGCTTTGCCAATTCATGTCTTTGCACATGCTATTTCTACCTTCCCCCCTTATTCATCAAGCCAGATTGAGTGTCGTCACTTCCTGCACAAACTCAGGCTGAGCAGGTGTTGTCTTTGATGGTTCATTATCCAGCTCATCACAGCTCTGACCAGACTTGTAGTTAGTTATCTCCCTCGTCAAAGGTCAAGGAGTTACTGAACAGCAGGGACAGTGCCTTTGTCTGTTTTCTCAGCATCTCCCAGGGCTTTGTATATAGGAAGGACTTCGTAAACGTAAATGAATGCATCTTAGGTATTGACATATACTCAGATTTGGAAATACATACAGTCATAACTATGCCTCTACCTACCTCTGCAGTTTTAAAATAATGATCTGTAACAGCAACATAAAAACAGGAAATAGAGGTTTTAGTATCAGCTCTGCTACCTAGAGGCTGAGAGTATTTGAGCAAATCAATGGATTTTGCCATTCTTTATCTATAAAATGGGTTACTATGTTCATTGTACTTATCCCATAGAGTGTATGAGGGTTAGATGTGATTGCATGGTGAATCTGGACATATCCCAGTCAAATCCCCCTGTTGGAGTGAAAGAACAGTTTAATGAAGTGATAGCAAAGAGCCCTTAGCCAACTGCCTCTAAAAGGAGTGCTTTCGTCAAAACCACTCCCTTTTTCCAGAAAGGCTCTAATCCAATGACTGATTATTGTAAGGGCACAAAGTCCTAGGCCCGTGAACAGACTTGGAACACTCTGAGGACCATACCATCTCTAGAATTTCCCACTGGTCTGAGGTCTTCATTAAGATCATCTCCACTTCTCCCTTTCTGTAATCTTGCTGATGTTCATCCCCTCCTGTGTGGTAATCTTGGTTACAGTCCCAAATATACCTCCTACAAATTAATCTACTATCTCTATCTCGAGGAGCCTGACCGGAGACGGGTAGACATAAAAACTACAGGGATGCTTATATGTGGAATTTAAGAAACAAAACAGATGAACATAGGGGAAGGGAAAGAAAAATAAAAGGTGTAAATAGAGAGGGAGGCAAACCATAAGAGATGCTGAACGCTAGGAAACAAGCTGAGGGTTGCTGGAGGGGAGGTCAGTGGGGGGATGGGGTAACTGGGTGATGGGCGTTAAGGATGGCATTTGATGTAAAGAGCACCGGGTGTTATATGCAACTGATGAATCACTAAATTCTACCTCTGAAACTAATAATGCACTATGTGTTAACTAAATTGAATTTAAATAAAGAATTTAAAATAAATAAATAGTAAACAGGGATTCCAAAGTGCTATTCACATTTATGTCATCTAATCATTATATCACATTATTAATAACCAAACATTCCTTATCAAGTACTTACATTGATCCCCTAATACTTTTACTGATGACGCTATAGCAAGAAGCAAACAACAAAATCCAGCATGACATGGACTACTAGAGGGAGCAGAGGTGAGGAATCAAGAATCTGAGGTTCAGGGCGCCTGGGTGGTTCAGTTGGTTAAGCGACTGCCTTCAGCTCAGGTCGTGATCCTGGAGTCCCAGGATCGAGTCCCACATTGGGCTCCCCGCTCAGTGGGGAGTCTGCTTCTCCCTCTGACCCTCTCCCCTCTCATGCTCTCTCTCTCTAAAATAAATAAATAAAATCTTTAAAAAAAAAAAAAAGAATCTGAGGTTCAAGTTCTTGCTTTCCAATCCTGAGGAGAGTAACCTTAAACAGGCCCAATCTTCACCCCATGCCTTATACATAAAATAAGGGATATTTGCTTCTCAAGTTATTGTCAGCTCTAATGTGTTGATGGATCTCCATGTTATTCATCTAGCTTTGAAGAAATTAATTTAGCTTCAAAGAGGGCTATTGCTTTGACTTGAAAGTTATTCCTTGGTGAAGGTGTCCAATCTAGAGGTGAATGGGGCTGAGATCCACCCTGGGGGACCTAGCATAAAGTGGGTCGGTGCATGGGAAGGGGCTCCTTTGGTAATTAGTCTACCCAGAGGGGCATCTTTTAGCAAAATTCAGTTTCATCTGTGACTTCAAATTCAGTAAAAAAGGCAACACCTTGAAAGGTATTTCCAGTGATTACACCAAAAATTCCTTTGGTTAAAACAACAACAACAACAAAGAAACAACAAAAAAACGAGTTGTTTTGAAAGGGATCATGGACACACACTATTAGTGCCATGGGAAATAGATATAGATAGTAAAGTTTATCATGGAAAAACTTAGAGGTAGAAATTCAATAAAGCACATACAATTCCCCAAGCTCCCCTGATCCCATAGAAAGCTATTCTCAGGCTAGGCATAGTTGAAATAAAATAGTGTTTTGGCCAGTGTTCTAGTGGAGAGGGCCATCCCTACCCCTCAGTGCTCTGTATATTTGTAGGGTCAGGTGTGTGGGAAATATTTATCTCCACTGTGACTCTGTAACCGTGGAAAAATAATCTTGTTAGAAAGAGACACTATCTGGGGCTCAGTAGCTATCAACAGCCTTTCTTTTCTTTCAGCTAACTCAGGCCTGCTGAGCTGGCTTTCTGCAAGATACCAAAAAAGGGCAGAAATGAAGACCATCCAGATTTGCTTCTCCTCACAAGTCAAAAAAAGTTTCAAAGGTGCTAATCAAATCTCCACAAAAGAGTCTTTCTGAATTACATGACCTTCATGAAGGTTTCTTTTGATGACACTAAGCACTGACCATCTAAGATTTATAGATGTGTTACCTCATTCAATACTTTGAATAATCCTACAAGGTAGGAACTATCAGGTAAATGGGAAACTAGAAAACAGAAACACAAATTTGAAAAGATGTATGCACCCTTATGTTCATTGCAGCATTATTTACAATAGCCAAGATATGGAAGCAACCTAAGTGTCCACTAATAGATGAATGGATAAAGAAGATGTGGTATGTAAATATATGTATGTAATGTATCTATGTATAATGTATATACAGATAGACAGACATATTGATACATATACTAGACTATTATTCAGCCATAAAAAATGAATGAAATCTTGCCATTTGCAACAAAATGATGAATTTAGAGGGTATTATGCTCAGTGAAATAAGTCAGAGAAAAGCAAATATTGTATGATTTCACTTATATGTGGAATCTGAAAAACAAAACAAATGAACAAACAGAACAAAAGAGAAACAGATTCATAAATACAGAGACCAAACTGTTGGTTACCATAGGGAAGGTGAGTGGGGAGATGGGCAAAATAGGTAAAGCAGATTAAGAGGTACAAACTTCTAGTTATAAAGTAAGTAAGTCATGGGCATAGGAAGTATAGCATAGGGAATATAGTCAATAATATTTTAATAACTTTGTATGGTGACAGACAGTAACTAGAACTTACCATGGTGATCATTTCATAATGTATATAAATTTTGAATCACTATGTTGTACATTGGAAACTAATATAATATTGTATGTCAACTCTACTTCAATAAAAAAAGAAAAGAAGACCCATATGACTATTGGCCTAAAAAATCCTCAGCAAACAAAAAATGCCCAGTAAAATTGTTCCTGCCTTCTTCCAAAAGAAAAAATAAAGAAAAGAAACAAAATACAACTAGGATTTAATGAGAGGTTAAGGATCTTTCCCAAAGTCTCACAGCTGGTGAGCTTGGCATTGTTGCCAAACAGAAACCCTGGCTTTAACTCCTCTGTTCCATGAGTTCTTTTACAATGAGTTACATCAGAAATAAATCACAGTTACTTATCATGTCAGGGATATCATTTATATTATATCATTAGATCATTATAATGATATGTATCAGTAATAGTAGAGTGTCAGTGGTATACATTATAATACTTTATCAGACAAACGTGGATTATGTTTAAAATAATGTCACACTAATTAACTGATTTAAAACATTTTTTAAAAAAATCTGCATCATCAAATTGGTGTTGTTTAAACTTTAATGTGCATAGGAACCCCA
Source organism: Leptonychotes weddellii (assembly GCF_054177405.1). Lineage (NCBI taxonomy): Eukaryota > Metazoa > Chordata > Mammalia > Carnivora > Phocidae > Leptonychotes > Leptonychotes weddellii. The sequence goes on from NC_138377.1 coordinate 116,050,418, forward strand.
CGAAAATGCAAATTATAGGGTCCTAGAGTCAAGAAGATCTTGGAGAGACCTAGAAATACACGTTTCTGTAAGATTCGCAAGTGATTCTTGTCTTATTCTATCTTATGGGGATGGATCTCAATCCACACTTTTTTTTTTTTAAAGATTTATTTATTTATTTATTTGAGAGAGAGAGAATGAGAGAGAGCAAGCACAAGAGAGGGGGGAGGGTCAGAGGGAGAAGCAGACTCCCCGCCGAGCAGGGAGCCCGATGCGGGACTCGATCCTGGGACTCCAGGATCATGACCTGAGCCGAAGGCAGTCGCTTAACCAACTGAGCCACCCAGGCGCCCTCAATCCACACTTTGAGAGAGCCCTGGTCTAGCGTCTGGGTATAATATTTGCAATACACAGTCACTCAAATGCAATCCCTGCTATCATCCTATAGGAAACAAAATTGAGCATTTGATACATAACCATGATTATCGCCTTGTCTTTATGACAATTTTAGATATAATCTACATTGTTTTTATTCACAGCAGCTTCAATGTCTGTAAGAGATGATTACATACACTCAACATAATGATACAGGCAAATAGTAAAGCATCTGTTATGTGCAAGGCATTTTTATATATTATATCTAATCCTCCTACCAACCCTATGGTTCCTATAAATTAGGGAATTGAGGTTCCAAAAGGTTAAGAAAGGGCCCCATATCATATGGCTCATAAATGCCCAACCCGAGATTTAGATACTAATTCAGCTAATTGAGGACCCAGTGTTGCTTTCCCTGAGTCACGCAGAGAGGACCCGTCACAGTGCTCAAACCTGTTGAGATGCTCCATGACTTCTAACAGATACCTCAAGTCTAAAGTCCTTAAAGATGGAATCTGAAAGTAAAAATACTGGGATCATCTTGAAGTCAGTCCACTTCCAACCAAACAGGCATTTGGCTCCTCTGCATTTAGAAACAGGAAATCACCCATTTCCTTTGTGGAGAAGAAAGGGGCTGAGCAATTGTGGGACCATCTCAGACCATCTCAAACTATATCACCAACTGCTGCCGCCACCACCAAAATACAGGAAAGGAAAAAGAAAAAGAGGAAAGAAGGAGAAGCAGAAGGAAAAGGAGAGAGGGAACCGTAAGTCATTTAGATTAATGGATCGAAACATGCCTTCAGATTCTAGCACTTAAGTTCTGCTTTTTTAAATTTTAAAAAAGATTTTTTCATGGCCGGTGGGTAGAAATGTGCTCTATTTAGCTAAGCGTATCTTATAAAATATCTACTGTACACACCACCTCAGTCTCCCTGCTTCTTGGTCGTTTTTTCCTTCCCATTCCTGTGGGAGTGGTTTTCTGAGAATTGCTAATTTATTGAGGATGCTCAAGAGGACAGGGCCAATGCCAATGACTAACACTTTTTCAAATACAGTCAAGGGTGGATGAGAGGGCTTCTTTGGTTGTATCCCATTTCCTACAACCTCCTACTCTCTGCAAAATCTTTGTAGAAGCAGGCTTAATGCTCTGGGAGAGACAGTCCTTGTCGGAGGGCTGGGCATGGCACCAGAAAAGCTGCTTCACCCGTCTCTGACTCAGATACTTCCTGCCCAGGCTGGAATCAGACATTGCCAAGACAGCTGTGAAAAAAAATAAAGAAAACCCCAACCTTTCAAAAGTAAAGTTCTACTATTTAAGTGAGAGTTAATCAAGTAGTTGAGTTTGGACAAAGATTGAGGTTCCTGTGTAGTAAAAGCAATGTGATTGCTCAATACCACCAGCAAGCTGGTTCCCAATGCCAGAGCCCCTGGAGGCGAAAACTGCTGCTTTGGCTGGGTGGGGTCTGCAGAATGGGCTCCCGCTTAGTTACATCCAGGTCCTGCACATGCTCCTGGGGGTTCCACCTGGTTGACAACCCCAAAGCAGCCAGGAGGAAGTGGAGTGAAATCTAAAATGCATTTCAGGGGTGCCTGGGTGGCTCAGTCGGTTAAGCGCCTGCCTTCGGCTCAGGTCATGATCCCAGGGTTCTGGGATTGAGGCCCACATCGGGCTCCCTGCTCCGCGGGAAGCCTGCTTCTCCCTCTCCCAGTTCCCCTGCTTGTGTTCCCATTCTCTCTCTGTGTCTCTCTCTGTCAAATAAATAAATAAATAAAATCTTTAAAAAAATAAAATAAAATAAAATGCATTTCATTTCCTTTCATAATTTTAAACCAGTAAATAGCCAATCTTGACAGTGTTTATCATTTGTGCTGACAGAGGCCCTGCATGATTATAATAGAAAAGTGGAAAATTTAATAAAGACTTCACGGAAAAAAAAACCCATCCAGAGTCTTACCATCCAGAAATAACCACTATAAAAAAAATAATGTATTTTAATCCAGATGAGGAAACATACTCTTATTCCCTATTACGTACGTGTATGTATATATGCGTATACATATATTATTTATATACAATATAAGTGACCTCGTATCATCTTTTTATTTTCCACTTTATATTAGGTTATTAATTTTTTGATCAAAAATTAACTTTTAAAGTTCTGATTTCTTTAATTTTCCCTCAAGTTATTTCCCTATATGATAATAATGAACTCTCAGTGAGTGCTCCCAAAAAGTGCTCTATGGGTGTGCACTCACTGAATATGGCAAGTATTAATTTGCATATGGAGAAACTGAGACACAGAGAAGGTGAGATGACTTGCCCAATGTCACATGGCTAGGAAGACAGAATGTCCTACACTCTGCTAGATCTTGAGCTAGTTATTGGGAAAATACAAAGTTCAAGGAGACACCGCTCTGACTCATTCATTTCTTTATTAAAGAACTATGTACTGAGTGCCAAATGTGGGAACAGTGTGAGATGCTAGAGATAGAACAGAACAAAATGGAAGAGATCCCGGTTGCATGGGGCTTACATGCTCACTGGGCAGACACAAAATAAAAGGTAAGCAAGTGAAAATACAGTAGTCCCCCCTTATCCACAGGGAATACATCCCAAGACCCCCCAGTGATGCCCGAAACCACAGATGGTAGCAAGCCCTATACATACTGTGTGTGTTCCTATACATATGTACTTATGATAAATTTAATTTATAAATTAGGCACAGTAAGAGATTAAAAAACAGTAACTGACAATAAAATAGAATAATGATAACTATGCGCTGTAATAAAATTGTGTTAATGGGGTCTCTCTCTCTCAAATGACATGAGATAATAAAATGCCTCCTCCTCTTGATGACATGAGATAGTAAAATGCTTATGTGGTGAGATGAAGGGAGGTGAGTGGGCACCGAGCTGTGAGCTTAGGCTACTAGTGACCTGCTGACAGTATGTTAGAAGGAGGCTCATCTGTTTCCAAGACCACAGTTGACCATAGGTAACTGAAACCAGGGAAAGCGAAACCACAAATAAAGAGGGATTACTGTGCACTGTGATGTCAGGTAGTGACTAGAGTTATGGAGACAGAGCAGGGGGAGGGGAAGTGCTTGAGCATGAGTGGCATTTGAAGAGAGATCTAGAAGAAGTGAGGGAGCAAAGCATGCAGATACCTGGAAAAGAGCATTATGCAATATGTAGTATACTACAATCTAGAGAGGGATACAGATGCAAACATACATAAATCATGCATATAGGAGAAAGGGTAAGAGCGAGGACATGGAGGCAAGAACACACTTATGATATGGCCTGGGAAGAGCAAGCCATCAAACGGGGCAGGGGGGAAGGCTGAGGTGCAGGTATGGTGGAGGAAACATGGCAGAAAGTCAGTGGGAATCACATGATGATGAACTTGAATGTCAGAGACTGCTTCATGCAGTAAGAAGCTGGTCTACAGTCTCTTCCATCTCTAGAATTCTGTGATCAACTTGTTCTCTAAGTGTTTTGACTGATCCTAGTTAGAAACTTCATAAATCAGAAGTCTTCATTATCAGGAACCCATAAAGAGAAGGCTTTGCTGGTCACCATCCTGAAGAAACACAAAATAATCCAAGTCTTCTCCTGGGTTGTTGAAGGAGCCCCAGGAGTGACTCAGAGTGTCCCTCCTGCCTCTTGCTTCACGATACCCCGGGGTCACACAGCTTCTCCCTCACACCTGCTTCTTGCCTGCACCTTTTTCATGTCTGGTCTCTGTTAAGGTGACTGTGATCTTATCCTGAGCTTTCCCCACCTTGGAAAGCATCATCTTCTTTGCCTATGTACTTTTCAAGAGGAGCTATTCTTGTCAAAAAGATTTTTGTTTTCAAATAATACATTATATGTTAAAAAAAAAAAAGAAGAAGAAGATAGCAGGAAGGGAAAAATGAAGGGGGAGAAAATGGAGGGGGAGGCGAACCATAAGAGACTATGGACTCTAAAGAACAAACTGAGGGTTCTAGAGGGGAGGGGGGTGCGGGGATAGGTTAGCCCGGTGATGGGTATTAAAGAGGGCACGTTCTGCATGGAGCACTGGGTGTTATACGCAAACAATGAATCATGGAACACTACCTCAAAATCCAATGATGTAATGTATGGTGATTAACATAACATAATTAAAAAAAAAAAGATTTTTGTTTTCTTCCCCTGAGGGGGAAAAATGATTATCTACCAGTTCTGCACATTCACAGACCCTTCTGCTCACCACTCGGTTTGAAAGGGGACTTGTCTTTGAAATGGTAAGTTTAATTTCTCGATAGCCACCTCAGTTTCCCTCTCACTTTAAGTTGAAATTGAGAGGACCAGACTACTCCATTTTTATTGTGCCATGCTCCTGAGTACCAAGATGAATGTGCATTCTCTCTTTGCTTTATTCTAGAAAGGTTGCTGAGACTGTACCTTAAGTCTATAGCTCCTGATGGAAGACTCTGAAATATTATCCCAATAATTCCATCTTAATTTATGGCCAGATTCATCATACTGTTGCACCTGAAAGAAATGAAGGAAATTAAAAAAAAATGTACTAAGGGGTGCCTGGCTGGCTCAGTGGGGGTGTGAGTGTGCAACTCTTGGTCTTGGAGTTTTGTGTTTGACCCCACGTTGGGTGTAGAGATTACTTAAAAATAAAATCTTATTGCAGTGCCTGGGTGGCTCAGTTGGTTAAGCCTCCAACTCTTGATTTCAGCTCAGGTCATGATCTCAGGGTGGAGCCCCCCGTTGGGCTCTGTGCTCAGCATGGAGTCTGCTTGAGATTCTCTCCCTCTCCCTCTGCTCCCTCCCTAGCTTGTGTGCACTCTCTCTCTCAAATAAATAAAAATTAATTAATTAATTAAATTAAAATCTTATAAATACATACATACATACATACATAGAATGCACTATAGTTCTCCTGTGCATAAGCAGAAATGGTCTGACCCAACACATACAGCAAAACTCTCATTAAACCGCACCCTTCACAACATGCAGTTGCCCGCCCCCCGGTCTCTCCTTTCCCTGACCAATTACCACCTTGCTCCTTCTTTTCCTCCTGCTAAGCACAGCTCTGATTGTATTCCACATTTTCCAAAATCCATTGTCCCTGACAGGCTTCCTTGAAGCTCAGTGTTCACTGGGGTGGTATCTCGCATGAGGCAGCATCCCACTGAATTCCCTCAAAGAAATGTCTTCTGCAGGACAGTCAGGGTAACATTAGTGTCGACATTTTTTTTAAAGATTTTATTTATTTATTTGACAGGAAGAGAGAGAGAGAGCAGCAGAGGGAGAAGGAGAAGCAGACTCCCTGCTGAGCAGGGAGCTCGACGCAGCGCTCGATCCCAGAACCCCGGGATCATGACCTGAGCCAAAGGCAGACACTTAACTAACTGAGCCACCCAGGTGCCCCACTGTCGACATTTTGAAAAAAAAAATAACAAAAATGAAAATCTTGCAGTTATAGGTAATCATGGTATCTAAATTAAATCAATGTGAAGTGAAAATCACATTTTAATCCCAATATTTTTTAAGGCAAAACACAACAAGCACAATTCCAAAGTGTAGGAGAAATAGTAAAACCTGCAATGGCCATTCTCTCTCACCCAGAATAAAACCCTCCCCTGGAGGTCTGACGACTGGCTTGTATCCCAAATCATCCCTTAAATTGCCTTGGGATCCAGCCACAGTTCCAGGGGCTTCTGCCTCCTTCTTCTTCTATCTCCTCAGTGGAACTTCTCTGTTTCCAAATCTACAATAATTTAATTGGGGCTTTTTTATGATTTTAAAAGAAATAAAGGCTTATTGTGAAAAGCTGAAAATACATAAAACTCTAAAGAAGTAATAAAAGTGCTGTCACCACCAAGAGGACAATTTTTTTTTGTTTGGATCTATTTTATTTTATTTTATTTTATTTTATTTTATTTTATTTTATTATTTTATTTTATTTTATTATGTTAGTCACCATACATTGCATCATTAGTTTTTGATGTAGTGATCCACGATTCGTTGTTTTCGTGTAACACCCAGTGCTCCATTCAGTACGTGCCCTCTTTAATACCCATCACCAAGATAACCCATCCCCCCACCCCCCTCCCCTCTAGAACCCTCGGTTTGTTTCTCAGAGTCCATAGTCCAAGAGGACAATTGTTAACATTTTGGTGTACTCCTTTCAAGACAATCTGTGTGTGTGTATAAATACAGACATACTTTTTTGTGAACTTAAACATCTTTTCATGTTCATAATATATCTCTATATTATCATATTTATTTTTATTTTCTTTTAAAATTTTTCTACATTAGAATTTAAAATTTTAAAATTTAAAAGTTAAAAATTTTCACATGTATATTGTAATACATGAGACAATCCCCAAAGTGTGAAAATTAAAAAAAAATTGTAATCTCCTCTACTCTGTCTTCTGAGCCAAGCACACCTCATTGCTCTGACTTCCAAAGGTCTTGGGCAGGCCTCAGAAAACACAAAGCTAAAGGGTTTGCGGGTGTTTCCAGCACAGCTGGTTACCACTCTCCACCCACCTCAGGCCAGAGGAAGGTAAGATGATTCTCCCAAGGTCTTCTGAGAAGCTGATGGGGCTGCTGGGCCTGGAGTTGGCAGGGGAGGGGAATCAACAGCACCCAGTACCTGGTACATTGTCCTTAAAATTGTACCTGGTCCATGATAACAGGTAGCATCAATTGCTCATCTATCATTGGCAAAGTGCGGTTTGCAGCTGCCTGCAGGTGTTAGCACAATGAATCCCTGCACCAAGTCTATGAAATCAGTATTTTTAGCTTCATTTGACAGGTGAGGAAATTTCGCCACAGAGTCATTATGTAACTCATCCAGAGTCACACCGAATGGAGGAGGCAGGATCCAAGCGGAGACTTTCCAGTTTCTTAGCCACTGCTTTTATCCACTCCCATGCCAGTCAGTAAATATTTGTGCATGAATAAATGAACGAATGGGACTTGAAATGGCCAGACATGGGAAGAAAAGATACTTTTCTCCCATTTGGAGAAATGCAAATCAAAACCGGGATAGGTAATATTTTAATTAGCAAGATTTTACTAACTAAGAACATCAAATGATGTTGGGAATGTAAGTCCACTGGGGATTGTCATGTATTGCTGATACAACTATAATTTGCCACTATTATTTTTTGATATGTAATCTCTATCAAATTTAAAATGTATGTATGTCAAAAGATACAATGTCCAGTGTCAAAAATCAAGAGCAAGACTAAGAAGAAATATTTGCCACACGGTTATATAATAATCTAAACTTCATTAATGTGTAATATTTCTGAAGACCACCAAGAAACAGGAATGTAATGTGTTTGAGTGCTGTTGTTCTTCACCGGCTGGGAGCCTGCCCAAAGGAAGAAGCAAGATTCATTTGATTCACTCATCTGTATTCTGCTGTTTGTTACGTATGTTTTAATGTTTATGTAACCATGTATATTTACAACTTCCTTTGTGAGTCCTGGTTTCCCGTCTTTCTTAACAAAATCTTTTTCACCCAATCTTTATCCGTATTATTTAAATTCCCTCTACTGGAATATCGCTCTTCCATCAGAGAGCCTGGTTCTCAGACCTTCACTCTCGAACTGGAATTGACACCATCTGCTTGCTCTTCAAGTGTCAAGACTTTTAACCATTCCACCGGCTTCCCTGGGATTCTAGCCCACAGACAGCAGGTCATGAGACCAAATTTCCTGTTGGTTCTGTTTCTCTGAGAACCCTAATACAACAACGTTTCAAATTTCCAGGAATATATCAGAGCTTTTCAAAGTTCCCTGTGGACATATCTCATCCTGCATTATTTCCTTTTAAGTTTTCGGTCAGATTCTTGATAGCTTTGACCAGTAGTCCTGCTCACGAAGCTGCAGGGGACAAGTTCCATGGTTGTTTTCAACCAAAGAACCACAAATAAGGCTTTTCACACAGAGCCACTGAGTTGGGTCAATTGAAGATAAGTTTTACAAATTAAGCTTTTTTTAAAAAAAAGATTTTTTAAATTTATTTATTTGTCAGAGAGAGAGAGAGAGCATGAGCAGGGGGAGTGGGAGAGTGAGAAGCAGGCTCCCTGCTGAGCAGAGAGCCCCATGTGGGACTCGATCCCAGGATCCTGGGATCATGACCTTAGCAGAAGGCAGAAGCTTAACCAACTTAACCACCCAGGTGTCCCTGTTAAGGTTTTCTTTGCAGAGACTTTCAGGAATAACTTTTGTAAATGTCTCTGGAAATACAATTGTATAGTTTGGTTTATAAATACAACGTCATTGTATTAGTCAAAGACTATATATTGACTATATAACCTATAAACTTCCCATTTCCTTCATAGTATAAATATTTATTTATCTTTTAGGAGATTGTTCTTTATGTTCAGTACACAAATATTTTTGATTTTTTAAAAATTTTTTAAAGATTTTATCTATTTATTTGAGAAAGAGAGAGAACGAGTGGGATGGAGGGTCAGAGAGAGAGAGAAGTGGACTCCCCACTGAGCAGAGGTCCCGATGTGGGGCTCAATCCCAGAACCCCGAGATCATGACCTGAGCCAAAGGCAGATGCTTAACTGACTGAGTCACCCAGGCGCCCCCCCATAAATATTTTTAAATTTTCTATTTGTTTGAGACATTTTCTTTCACAAGGTATTTCCCATTTTTGTCCTTCCTGCCCTTGAGAATTCTCCTGCATCTAACGTGCATCTAATATTACTATGGCCACTCTTGCTTTTCTTAATTGTATGGCTAGGTACATCTTTGCCAACCTTTTATTTCCAATCTTTATTTTGTTTGTGCATTTCTCTTGCCATCATTTTAATCTATTTTTTGATAGACTTGTAGTTTTTTATTTATCTCGTTTTCAACAATGTCAGCAAAGATGCATGTCCAGTAAAAACAACAAAACTTTAAGTATCTATAAGGCACCAAAAAAAAGAAAAAAATCAAGTCCTAGATTTTTTATCTCAAGATTTTTATATAAATTAATCCCTACTGCTAATTTAAAATAATCTTGATTAGAATTGAATTGCAAATCCAAGAAGTTAGGGCCTGCAGAAGAATAGGGCACCTGGAAAGCCTTATATAAATGGACAGAAGATATTACAAATCACAGTTTCTTTCTCAGTTTGGTTGGTTTATTTAAGGGCTGAAAAGTAATTTATTGGAAATGCTATGTATGGCTTCATACTCATTATTTTACTAAGATTATTTCTTAACAAAAGGTGACCATGCGTGGGAATTACATGGACCAGTATCTGGTATATATTAAATATTCAATAAGTGTTAGCCAATTGCATTAATAATAATAATAATAATTTATGAGAGGAGACTCTGTGAAGAAGTTGTTCTCATTCCCTGAAAGAATATATTATATTCTTTGACCCCAAATAGAGTGTAATAAGTGACTGGACCAAATTCATTTGGTCAGTAGTGGAGGATGAATTCAAACTCTGTCCACCTTATTCTAAACCCAATTTTTTTTTTCATCCTTTGGAAAAAAAACCCAGATGTAAAATGTTGAAAAGTAACTGAGGCCCATTTGCAACATAATTACTACAATTGCTAAAGAATCCTCAAATACAAAGAAAATACTTCTTTTTTTTTTTTT
>NC_138377.1:116060886-116098059 GCF_054177405.1 Leptonychotes weddellii
TATATACCACATCTTCTTTATCCATTCATCTGTCCATGGACATCTTGGCTCTTTCCATAGTTTGGCTATTGTGGACATTGCTGCTATAAACATCGGGGTGCACATACCCCTTTGGATCCCTACATTTGTATCTTTGGGGTAAATAAAGAAGGGAGCTTCTAAGGCAGTCAGAAAAGCATATCCACCTCAGACAGATGGCCTTTGCTGCACTTACATATTTTTTCTCCCCAGGATTAATTTTTAAATGGATTTTATGACCTTTCAACAATGTGAATTCTCATCCGTTGTTAATCGTCATGCAGATTAATGTGTACTTTGACTTCAGTTAACTATTTTTCATCTTTGTGAAAAATGGTACAAGGGAATGGGGAGAGTGAAGGACAAAGAAAGGAGGAAATCTGTGAGTTTTTACAAAGTAAAAAAAAATAATGCTCCAAATGTGATTTTTGAGTTATCTTGTATCTGTGTTAGAAAAAAATAGAATTAAATTAGCAGCTAGTTTTCTGTGGTAATATTTGTGACAGTCTCATACTTTTATGCAATAAGAGATATAAGTAAAAATCCCGAGAAAGTGTATGTTATTACTGAATTCTACATTCCTTGCTAATCTCCGTTCTGGGGAAAACCTCTGTAATAAAAAATGCAGCAATACTTGGTTTACTTGGTTAATTTAAAAATTGGATTAAAGTGAGAAATTGTTCAAAAAAATGGCATGTACATGTCTTACAGAATATATTTTAAATTAACATGTATTAATGTAAACTAGTTCACATATAATTTGTTATGGGATTGGAGCCTATTTGCATATCTGTGCATGTTTATTATAGATGGCGTCTGCTAAGTGGATATTTCTGTCATCCTTTTTGTATAAATTTTATCAATGTTTCATTATATAAAATCTCCAACTCTGGTTTCTTTAAAGGACATCTGGAATTTAAAGATAGCGGCAAAACCAAGTGCAGAATTGTTCTAGATTTTTAATTTTCTCATTCTCATTTAATCAAATTTAAATTGTCTTTGTCAAGGTTTTTTTTTTTTTTCAAAGCATTTAACTTAATCTCATGAAAACAAATTTCTGGGGTGCCTGGGTGGCTCAGTCATTAAATGTCTGCCTTCGGCTCAGGTCATGATCCCAGGGTCCTGGGATCAGCCCCGCATCGGGCTCCCTGCTCTGCGGGAAGCCTGCTTCTCCCACTCCCCCTGCTTGTGTTCCCTCTCTCACTATGTCTCTCTCTGTCAAATAAATAAATAAAATCTTTAAAAAAAAAAAAGAAAACACTTCTTTTCACACTAATATTTTATCACTTTGAATACTTCTTATTTAAATCAAGTAATTAAAATAATAAATATACCCTACACAAACAACCTTGGAAGGAAAAAAAGAAAAACTGATAGCTATCTTTTGGTGTGAAAAGAAGTGTGTGGACATTCAGTGTTCTATGGGCATCCATGAGGGATCAGTGTCTTTTGGGGAGTTGGTTAAGTAAGGTCACTTAAGAGATCTCCCTATCATGTCTAACACAGTATATGAAGAGCAAGAAGTTTTTAAATGTAGTGAGTGGAGCAAGGTTTGCAAATGGCTATATTTTATCCCCCCAACTCCAAAAGGGAAAATTCTTCCCTTTAAAGACTTTATCATTACCTTGAAAACGGGATTGCCTCTTTTAATGAACTGCTAATAAAACTAAGTGGGTAAAATCAAACATTGTTATAAGAAGTATGACAAGGTGACTTAGCATGCTAATTTAGGAGATAATTCATCTAAAGTAATCTTGAATGGGTAGCAGGCAACTTATTAAATGTCAATTATACTGTTTTTATAGTATAAAATATAGATTTATCTACCAGCAGTGCTCACTTTTCATCAAACTTTAAATTCTTTTTAATGGGAAAGGGTGACCCAAACATAAAAAGAGCTTGATATAATAATAATAACAACAACAAAAACCACTTAAAATGTGAACACTGCGTTTGGGCAAAAATTAAGGAAAATGGCCAGAGTCATAGAGTGTGGATGGAGCATAAGTTGATAACTCTTCCTAGAGAAAATCTAAGAATGTTCATTTAAAAAGTTTAAAATATATATACGCATTTACTCAACTTTCTCATTCAAAATGATTCTACTAAATAAATAATCAGAAAAATGAAAAAGATATATGTATTACAAAGTTCTCCACAGAATTATCTATAAAAGAGAAGGAAGGAAGGAAAGAAGAAAAGAATGAAAGTTAAGAGCAGTATGTTAATCTTACTGTAGAAGAATAGCTAATGACACATATCATAAATTTTGACTCCAATCATAAACGAAATGGAGTCTGCTGAAAGGATGTTGGCAGCTCAAAAATTGTGGAGAAACAAAGGTGAGGTAAGAAGGCTGGGATGTAAGAACTACAGAGGTGGGCACATAGCTGAAGTAGTACGGAGGGATGATTGGTGGAAATGAATGCACCTTAACATTTCCATTATCATTGTCATTTGAATCAAGATTCAAATTTAAATGAGAGAGAATCCCAGTCTTCTGGCTCAGATAGTGTTCCAGAAATGTCCATAATCTAATATACTCTTACTAGTCATTTACAACCATGAATAAACTCAACCCTTCTAGGAGTCACAAGGGGCTTCTGGGTTGCTGGTAATAATATGTTTCTTTTCTTTTTTTTTTTTCCCCTTCTTTCTTTCCTTTTTTTTTTTTTTTTTTTGGAAGAGAGAGAGAGGTGGGAGAAGGGCAGAGGGAGAGAGAAAATCTTAAGCAGGCTCCATGCCCATACTTGATGCAGGGCTCAATCCCATGACACTGAGATCATGATCTGAGCTGAAATCAAGAGTCCAATGCTTAACTGACTAAGCCACCCAGACACTCCTCTAATAGTGTTTCTTTCTTTTCTTCTTTTTTAAAGATTTTATTTATTTATTTAAGAGAGAGAGAGACAAGCAGGGGGGGAAGGGCAGAGGGAGAGGTAGAAGCAGACTCCCCACTGAGCACGGAGCCTGATGTGGGATTCGATCCCAGGGTCCTGGGATCATGACCTGAGCCGAAGGCAGACGCTTAACCGACTGAGCCACCCAGGTGCCCAATAGTATGTTTCTTGATCTGAGTGCTGGTTATATAATTTCATTCAGTTTGTAAACCTTCATTAACTTCTATATGCATATATTTTTTCTGCAGATGGAATATCCTTAAAAATAAAATCTACTTCTAAGAGTAGAGACAGCATAATATTTCATCAATTTTTAAATCTGGCAACAAATCTAAACTCTTTGGGCTGATATCCTCTCTTCCTTTTGTTTTGCTGGTATTCCATTTAAATATTGCAAAACTCCAGAATAATGCTAATTTTAATCACCATAAAACACTATCAATATAAAATGGGAGTAGAAATATAAGGGAAAGAGGAGATATATTAATTAACATATATAACAATTTAAAAAATAAAAAAAAAACTTTGTGTATAGACTACATTCTTTATTTCTACAGGCAGTCCTGCCTGTTATTCATTCTATGTTCACCTGATATTTATCTAGTTTCTCAACTGGCCAGAGTTCTTTGCCAGGTAGAGTTATACAAAGCTTACTTCATGAGGGAGCTTAGATCTTGCTGATTCTTCCCACACAGAGTTGAAGTTTCAGTAACTTTACAACTGTCCATGAAAATTAAGACACTCCCCAAATAGTTGGATCCAATAACATTAAGTTATTATTATCAGCTTGGATCATGCTCCATAATTTAGAATCCAGCAAAGCCCAGAAGTAAGACAAGAGGTAGCTCAAAGAGAATAGTTACCTACCCAATGATGACAGGTCTTTTCTCCCAAATGCTAGATGTTTCTTCTGTGATTCACCCAATAGCGCTTACTATAAGCTCTCTAGAGCATCTTAAACAACCACTAAAATTCCATTTATCATTGTTTTTGTTCAGCCTTCAAGGGTCATTTACTATAATCATATACATGAAGCCCTGGGCCAGTGAGAGAGACTTGTCTTTCTTAGTTTCTACTCAAATCTAGCAGGATTTAAGTCCCTTGGCAAATTATGTCAGGTAGCACACCAAATGCTCATGTGTTGCTAACCAAATCCAAAGACAGCAACTAAGAAGGGATGTGCCTTCTTAGAGGTAGGGAGGGCAAAGTGAACTTATGATCCTTTACTTTAGAAGGGATATGAATTCCAATAGGCTGCAGGCTTCAGAACCCTTATACTTTCAGAGGTCAAAGATGTTAGTGTTTTCTCATTTTTTTCCTGTCTTGCTTGTAAATGAAAACATGGGTTTCAATAGGGTACCTCATGTCCCTGCTACAATTTCCTACATACTATCAGCATGATTTCACCCACTTAGTGTAAAAGTGTGATGTGCTGTGAGATAGTGAGTGTACTTAGCATAGATCTCTAGAGTCAACATGTGCATGACTTGAGAAGGTAAAGTATATTGCTGTCCATGTCAGATGTAGGCAAATTTCTTGGCTTATTATTATTATTATTATTATTATTATTATTATTATTATTATAAAGTGTTGGGGGAGAAGCATTTGCTAGGTCAAAAGATATAGACCAGGTGCAAGGGGGTTGTGAATTTTTCTTCTCCTTTAGTAAATATTTGATATGTGAGGCTTCTTCTTATGGAAGACTTACTCCTTATTCACACCCTGTTAAGCCCAGGCACAGACACGTGATTTGCTTTGACTAATGAAATATGAATAAAAGTAAAATGTGTTACCTCTGAGAAGAATCTTTAAGAGTCAGCCTATAGTTTACTCTGTTCTCTTTTCACGATCTCTGTGGTAGCCTGTATAAGGACCCTTTATCAGCCTGCATTTGCCCAAAACATAACTTTTCTATAAATGAGGGAAAGAAGGTAGGAGTGAGGAAGTGTCTCAACAGCAAGTTCAGAGAAATTGCTTCGTTGACCAAGGAAGACTCTGTGTGTATGTGTGGGGTGTTTCAGAGATGTTTGAACATTTAAGGTACCACTAAAGCTGAATACTCCCAGATTTTTCCAATTTAATTGTTGAGATCCCACTGCACTCTATATTAACCAGAACTTTCACATAAGAGATAGACTTGACTTTTAATTCAATAAATGTTGTAACTCAGCAATCCACAGGCACAATCTTAGAATGTTTTTTGGTAATCTTAAAGCTGGGCCTATATGAGTTAAAGGAGTCCTGTAGCATGGTCCAAAAAACCAATGAGATTTGGTCTGTGCTTTAAAATAAGAATTTAGGTTGTGAGCTTCTTGCCTTTCAGTTATTCAGTGTTATTAGAAGCACCCATCCTACCATGCTACCCCAAAATTCCACCCAAATTTTATTTTTTGCATAGTAGCAGTCAACCAGTTTCCCAGTGGCTGGCCAAAGCTTCACAGCGATTATAGGAATAATCTAATTAGCTGCTTTACCATAAAGTTTCTCAGGTTGCTAAATATATTTTCCAGAATGAAGAGAAGTTTAATTTCATATCTATTGCTAGTAATCCATTTTCTGATATTAATTTCTCAGTAAGTCAGGGCCTATGGTAGCAGGTAACAGAAACTGGCTAATTTACACAAAACAGAGTTTATTGGAAAGATATTTGTATCTTAAATGGGAAAGCAAGAGAACCCAGGCAGCCATAGAGGGCTAGCCATTAGAACTATGGGCATGGTATCTTAGCAGGAACACCTGGTCTGAATATTATCACTGGTAAGCTCCACCATGCGCCACTTTATCAATCTGCTAAAATTCAGTGGAAGAAGAATCCAGTGGTCTTGTTTAGTTTTGGGGCTTATCCCCCAACAAGAAAAGGTAAAAGGCCTTGATGGATGGTTTCACCAGACTGTATACGAAGGGAAAAAAGGTAATTCCTCAGGAGGAATTATTGGTACTCTCAGGAATAGAGGCTGGAAAGCTAAATTTTTTAAAAAACACAAACATTAATAAAGTGACATAATTTTCTTGATATGGTGATAAGTGTATGTAATATAGTGCATATAATAATGTTTATATTATATTAGCCACAATTGTCATGAGGTATTAGGATCACTAGTGTTTTTCTATTTTTTCTTTATCCTTTTTTGGATTTCATAAATTTTCGATTAAAATATGCACTAATATGTTCACTGGAAAAAAACAGGAAAATGCAATAAATATAAACATTTTAAAAATGAAGGGAGATTGAGAAGTAGCACTGGATGACTAAAAATCTCATCATGTATCAGTTGTCCTTATTTCAGATTATTTCCCTCTTCTTTTTTTTCCCCCGAGCACTAATATTCCTGTTTCTGAGCTTTAGTACAAAATCTGAGAAGTGTGATGGAAAAGAATAATAATTGACAATAAAAATATCAGCCAACTTTACTAAGGAATCATTGTGTACTCAATATTTTGCTAAATGTTCCAGAGGATGTAGGTATTATAATTATCCCTACTTTATAGATGAAGTAATTGAGGTCCAGGGATGCTAAGTAACTCAACCCAGGTGTCCTGAACAAATTAATGAAATGAAATTCAAATGTACCTCGCTATCAGATCCTTAGGATTTCTGAGGGAGAATAAGAAATGTCTGTGTATATTGTTCAATCCACGATCCTTTATGGACACATTTGGACACTTTTTAAGAGATATAGGAATGGGTCTTGAGCAACAACGATTTTTTGTAGATTTACACTTCGAATATTTAGTGAGCGTTGACTTTGTGCCAAGATCTCTAAGTCCTGTGTTCTTGAAGGCAAACTGCTGCTTCCCTAGAAAAAAAATGTATTCTTGGTCACCCTAATTATTTAAATATGGTAATGTTTTTATTTTAGATGCAAAAAAACAAATGTCACAAAGCTGTGCTTTCTATTCGAGATTTGGATCCTTTTTTTTTATTTGTCTCATCTAACAACTTAAAATTTTCCATGAACCTTAAATAAGCAAAATAAATGCATTATTCAGAGTAGGGGATACATTTGGAATATAGAGGAAAGTATATCCAGAGAGCTATATGAGATATTTCAGCGTCCATACCTTTGCAAGAGCTCAAGAGTCAATGTACAATCATGAAGGCACAGCCACAATTTGGCTGGAGTTTTTCCACTTCAATAGGATGAACTTTAAATCTGATTTCTCTTGGTCAGATTGCCACCTCCCAAACACTTCAGCACTACTGTATATTTTATAAGATTCATCCAATTTTCCATGGGAATAAAAATTTCAATGAATTTGTGAGTTGACATTTCCACTCCTATCTTGGGATTTCACTTACCCCTGACATTTAGATGTTCCTTTGGTAAGAATATATAAGCAAAGCAATGGCTTAAGGCTTAATCCAGGAAGGAAAGAGAAATACTTTGCTGAAGTAAATGTCATTACCTTTAAGCTAAAATGTGTTGCACTGAGCTTACTTTTGCAGAATCCTGTGGTTTTCAAAAACTGGTTTCCTATATTTGGGGCACATCAACAAACAACCATGGAGAGCGTGCCAGGTGTCAGGTACTCTGCTACATGCTGGCTCTGCTCACAGTCTCACATGATACAATTCCAGTATCTCTTCTCATTCTCATTCTCCTCGCAAGACTCATACTAGGAAATTCCCATCGGCTACTGGGAAGGGGCTAGTATAGAGTGGGAGAAAGGCTAGAGCAGAGAAACCAGTAAAGAACCTGTTGCAGTAAAATCGGGGGCAAATTACGATGGCCGGCATCAATGTGGTAATAGTAAACATAAATTGAAGGGAATAGATTCAAGAACTGGTAAAGAGGTAGAAGTAACAGCACTTGGGGATTATCTGGATTTATTCTGGGACTTTAGTTTAGAGACAGGAATAAGTCCAGAACAAATCTCAGGTTATTTTTTGTTTGTTTTTTTAGGGTCTGTAAATGGATTGAAAATTGTGCCATTTCTTGTTCATCTTTATGCGTCGTAAGATTGAGTCACTGGGGATAGTCAAGAGGAGATGCCTAGATGGCAGTTGGAATACAATTCAGAAGAGAAATTGTACTAAAATGTGAGCACTTAACATGTAATGGAAGTGAATGGATCCCCCCCAGGGGAGTTTGTGTAGCCATAGCGAGCAGAACTCAGAAAATAATCCAATGCCTATAAAAGTGCCTGGCACGTATACATAGTTGTTAATTAACATGTGCATGAAATAATTAACCAATAAAAGGGTGAATAGACATGGAGAGAGAGAGAGATCTCTTTTTAATGAATGGATAGATGTATAAACCAGTAATGATCATTGTATTCTAAATACAGTGCCATGGAAATAAAATTGAATGTCTCCTACAATAACTTACCAAACTTTACAATAAATATAGTAGATGAGGCATGGAAGATATTACTCTTATTTTAATCATAATACAGCTGAAGCTAAGAAGGGTGCTTTTGTCTGAGGCTACAAGGACAAAATTCATAATGATAGAACAGAACCGGGACTAAAACCAGTGTTTTTCATATTGCATGAGGAGTTATTAACATAGAGGCTTTATATTAGGATCAGAAGAGAGCATGGGGGTAAAGGAGGGAGAATTTGCTCTTTAGACTACCATGCAAAACCATGAGTCTGAAGGTAGCTGTATAAATTGAAAACATCTGAAGAAAATGGAACAAGAGTAGAAAACAATGGTTCTTTCTGACTTTCTCAAAGCCAGTAGTACCCCTTTCCCTACCACCCCACAGAGGTCTCAGAACGGACTCCTTTCCTGCCGGGTTTACAAAGCCCTGGGTCTGTCTCCCATCAGCGCAAACACAGCAAGAATCGTATTAATAATCCTATTTCCCTAAATGCATGACCTGAAATTCCCTTCAGATATTCAGGTTGTTGATGGAAATTTTGTTTGGAATTTAAAATGCATTACAAATTGAGGGCCCCTCCACCTTTGCCCTCTTAAATCAGAAAGCCTCTTTAGAGTGGTTTGAATTCTGAGTTGCGTTAATGAGTGTTGTAACATGTTGGGAAGGCAAATGGTCTTAAAGCAAGTAATTATTCTGTTTTCATCTATCAACTAGCAACTCCTTCCCAAACATTTGTTTTGCTTATACATGTGTGTGCCTCTCTCCACCTACTAAAAGAATGTGGGATTAGATAGAGGGGGAGGAACGCTCTCTTTCTTAGTCCAATCAATCAATCAATCTGCCCCAGGGACCTCTAAGGGGTTAGGTTACATTGGATTTTAAAGCATATTTCTCTTCTGTTCCAAGTGGAAACCAATTTTATGGAGAGTGAGAAAGACCAATGTTTCTATCCCAGTGGCTCTCAGTGTGAAATCATTATGTTTTCAAGAATCCTAAGGAAGGGAATCTCAAGTAAAAAAAAATCAAACAAAGTAATAATAATTTCACAATAAATTACTGCCAAGGGAAAAGAATCTTTAAAATGGAGTGCTTTCATTGACACTATTCTAGTGGTCCAGGCCAAGGGAGAAGGTGCTTAGATTTAGGGAACAACTCTCAATTATTGCAACTACATATCGTGAAATATTTATGTAGGGATCTTCACAATGGAGATATTTCTTCAGAACTCTATTTCCCCTTTTACCTAGCTCTTGGTACAACAAGCAAGTTTCTGATAATTTCATCTCTGGATTACCCAGTAGGGGAGGAGTTTCTTTGAACAAATGTTTCAGGCCAGTTAATCTTAATAGATACATCCTCCAGCGTATGTTAATATAGACTCTTGATTTATTTATGACCATGTGATTGAATTCATATCAACAAGTTCTGAGCCTAATAAGCACAGGATGAACTGGCAAAATTGAGTTTCTTAGCCAGTAAATCAGTGAGCCAAACCTGGACCTTGGGCCTTTATCTAGAAGTAGCAGAATCCCTTGTTGCAAAGATAGTGGACTTTAGACACAAGCAATCATGGTTGGACTTTTCTGTTTTCTAGTTGGCAGAAAGTTATTTAACCTCAGTGATTCTGAATTTCTTCATTTAAATAATGCGATAATATCAGCCCTGACTGAAAGTTTTATATAAGGAATAGAGGTAATGTCTTGAAACCATAAAAGTCCTAGCAGAAGACAGGGAGGTAGGCTCCTTGACTTTGGTCATAGTGGTGATTTTTTGGACTTGACACCAAAAGTAAAGGAAACAAAAGCAAAAATAAGCAACTAGGGCTACATCAAACTGAAAAGCTTCCACCAGTAAAGGAAACCATCAACAAAATGTAAAGGTAACTGACTGAATGGGAGAAAATATTTGAAAATCACATATCTGAAAAAGATTTAATATCCAAAAGATAAAAAGAACTCATACAACTTAATAACAAAAAAACTCCCCAGGTAATCCAATTAAAAATGGGCAGAGAATTTGAACGGACATTTTTCCAAAGAACATATACAGATGGACAACAGGTATATAAAAAGATGCCCAACATAACCAATCCTCAGGGAAATGCAAAAAACAAACAAACAAAAAACAACAATAATAAAAAAACCACAATGAGATATCATATCACACTTGTTAGAATGGTTATTATCAAAAAGACAAGAAGTAATCAACGCGTCTGAGGTTGTGGAGAAAAGGGAACATTTGTGCCCTGTTGGTGGGAATGTAAATTGGTGCAGTTACTATGGAAAACAGTAAAGGAGGTTCTTCAAAAAATGAAAAATAAAACTATCATATGATCTAGCAGTTCCACTTCTGGGCATTTATCCAGAGAAAATGAAAACACTAATTTGAAAAGACCTCTGCACCCTTGTGTTCATTGCAGCATTATTTACAATTGCCAAGATAAGGAAACAACCTAAGTGTCCCTCACCAAATGAATGGATAAAACAAAATGTGATAAAACATATATATAAACCTGATCCATTAAAAACGGAAATCCTACCATTTGCAACAACATGAGTGGACCTTGAAGGAATTACGCTAAGTGAAAAAAATCACAGAGAGACAACTAACATATGATCTCACTTATATGTGAAATCCCAAAAAACAAAAACAGAAACCCAAGCTATAGATACAAAGAACAGATTGGCGGTTGTCAGAGGCTGGGGAGGGGGTGAGCCAAATGGGTGAAGGAGGTCAAAAGGCACAAACCCCCAGTTATAAAATAAAGAAGTCAGAGAGATATACTGTACACCATGGCGATATAGTTAATAATGCTGTATTGCATATTTGAACGCTGCTAAACTAGTGCATCTTAAAGGTTCTCACCACAAGGAGAAAAATTCTATAACTATGTATGGTGAGGGATGTTAACTAGACTAATCATGGTGATCATTTTGCAATAAACCCAAATATCAAATCATGAAACTAACATGTTGTATATTATCCAATATATCTCAATAAAAATAAATGTTTTCTAAAAAAATTGGAGGTAATATATGTGAACTATCTGGTACATAGTAAGTACTATTAGTACCTTAATTGTAATATTGTTATTTAATCTGCAAGGAATATATCTGCTCAGAGTTCCTGCCAGCCTTCCTTTGACAACTCTTCATCTAGAGCCCAAGTGTGACAATGTACCTTCCCTTTTCCTACAGGTATCCATCTGGGTCTTAAAAGCAGCAGCAATGGCCGCAGAAACTTAAATACCAGGATTTGGGAATGTTCACTGCCTCCTAACCAATCCGCTGGACAATCCTCTGGGCATGTTGATATCACTGTATTTCATAAGAGAAACAAAATGTGTGGAAACACTTCTGGCAGGAAGCAGTGCAGGGAAGGGGGAAGCCGTGCTTTCTACTCTGAATTGTCACTGGTTTTTCCAAGCTGGTTTCACAGAGTCTGGAAACTAAGGATCTTCAGTTAAAAACTGGAGTGAATAAAATATTTCTTTCTTTGATAAGCATCTCCTAGACCTGGACTTGAGTAGATCATTATATTTGTAAGCTATGGCTCTTTGAAGGCTGAACATGACTTTCATTAAGACTTTGGCTGAACCAGTTGGGGAGTGTCAGTAGAGGTAAACATGGGGATGGTTTAATAAGCTAATTGTAGACAAGGTGGTTTGCTGCCTGTTTTATCATATCCCTTCCCTTAGAGCATACAACCAATTTATCAGATCTGGCTTCTGTAGAGCTTCTAAAGAGCATCACTATTAACAAACCAGATGGGAGTGAAGATGGATTAGCCATGTGAGTTCTTTTTTAATATTATTAATTTATCTAACTTTGTTAATATCCATGCCATCATTTCTATTCCCATGGTCACTGACTTACTTTAGGCTTTCATCACCTCATGCCCGGACTAGTACGATTGCATTGTAACAAATTTTCCTGTTTCTCATGTTTTCTGCCACCAGGTTGTCCTCTATGCTCTTGCCAGATTTAGTCCCCCTAAACTAGCAGTTTGCAAGTATCCTCCCCTTGGTTACAAAATTAACAGATTCTGTCAAAATAAAACCTCAACTCCCTGGCAGTCAAGATCAGTAAATAATTTTCAGCCAATGTATCTTTACAATCTTAATCTAAATCATTAAAAATAAGGTTCTAGGGGCACCTGGGTGGCTCAGTCAGTTAAGCATCTGCCTTCCGCTCAAATCATGATCCCGGGGTCCTGGGATGGAGTCCCAAGTGGGGTTCCCTGCTGAGCGGGTGTCTGTTTTTCCCTCTCCCTCTGCCCCTCCCCCCCACTCATGCTCTCTCTCTGTCGCTCCACTCTCTCTCAAATAAATAAATAAAATATTTTTTAAAAGTTTTTAAAAAATAAGATTTTATTGATCAACCTCTAAACACGTTTGGCCTTGTCTTTCTACCATTTTCCTTTTCCAAAATAATCGTCTCCTCATCTCTATACTTTGCTCTTTTAGGCATTCCGTCTATGAAGTTTTCCATACCTGTAAACCAAAGGCTCCGCTACACTGGGAACTTCTGCATCCATACAACCTTTCCTGACACTCCATTCTGTGTGGAGCACTCGACATGGGGAGCACTTGTGTGACTTTCAATCACTCACAGCCCTGAGATAACCTAGATTTGATCCATCAGTTTTTATATGAATATATCCCCAATTCTGAACCAAATCTTAAGTTATTTTGGGGAGAGGATAGATGAAGGATATTATCTGGGGATTTTTACTGAATTTTCCATATTTCTCATGTTTTCAAATTAGAAAATTAAATGATATGTCTCCAGTGCAGAAAATCTGTAACCCCAAATTCTAAGAGACAATCCTTTTATATAATCACCTATCATCCATCTACTTAGAGGAAATCATTGTACATACATTTTGATGTTTGTCCCTCTAATTTCACACATAACAACATAATTTGGTGACATGGTAAACTTTTTTTCAAAACAATATTTATTCTTCAACAATATACAGTTGACTCTTAAACAACACAGGTTTGAACTGCACAGGTCCACGTATATGTGGACTTTTTTTTTTGATAAATACAGTACAGTACTGTAAATGTATTTTCTCATGTTATTTTTATTTTATATTTTTTTAGAGGGAGGGATGTGGGAGGAGCAGAGGGAGAGGGAGAGAGAGAATCTCAAACAGACTTCCCACTGAGCGCAAAGCCTGACACGGGGCTCGATCTCATGACTCTAAGATCATGACCAGAGCCGAAATCAAGAGTCAGGCACTTAACCAACTCAGCCACCCAGAGGCCCTCTCATATTATTTTCTTAATAACATTTTCTTTTCTCTATGCTACTTTATTGTAAGAATACAGTATACAGTACATATAACTTACATAATATGCGTTAATCAACTGTTTATATTATCAGTAAGGCTTCCGGTCAACAGTAGGCTATTAGTTAAGCTTTGGGGAAAGTCACAAGTCATCCAAGAATTTTTGACTGTGTGGGAGAGGGGTTCAGTGCCCTTAACCCCCCAGTTGTTCAAGGGTCAATTATACTTTTAAATGGCTGCATAGATCATAGTTTACTTGAGCCTCTATTTGTGGTCATGGAAGGTGTATTTAAGCTGTATGCCTGTTGAGGGTAGAGTTAAGGATTGGGGTCAGTGGTAGGGTGAGCAAATTTCTTTGCTTTCTCTAGCAAATTTGCCTTGCCTTCTCCATTATTGCCAGTATCTACACAAGCATGTGTACTTAGTGCTTCTCTGTGTCTCACCAGTAGATTATAAAACTGTGTAAGGTGAAGAAAAATCTGTCCAATGTCTTTCATGGGACTTGTTTCATCACAGGTAGGGGGGAAGGCGCTAGTGTTCCCTGAACCTTGCCTCCAGGTCCTTTCTGTTCTCAACTGCCTTTCCCTGACCCCTTCCAGGAGTGATATTTATGTGCTAGGAGCCATGCTAAAGGTTTTCTATAGAATATATTATCATTTGGGGGCATCTGGGTGGCTCAGTTGGTTAAGCATCTGATTTCGACTCAGGTCATGATCTCACAGTTGGGAGATCGAGCCCCGCGTTGGGCTCCGCTCTAAGTGAAGAGTCTGCTTGTCCCTCTTCCTCTGCTCTTCCCCCTGCTCTCTCTCTCTCTCTCAAATAAATAAATAAAATCTTAAAAAAAAAAAAAGAATACAGGGACATCTGTGTAGCTCAGTCAGTTAAGCGTCTGCATTCCGCTCAGGTCATGATCCCAGCGTCCTGGGATTGAGCCCCACATTGGGCCCCCTGCTCAGCAGGGAACCTGCTTCTCCCTCTCCCCACCCCCTTATGCTATCTCTGTCACTATCTCTCTCTCTCTCAAATAAATAAATAATAAAATAAATAAATAATAAAATACATTATCATTTTAATCTCACAGCTCCATGAGACAGTTCTTACTTAGTACACTTGCATGCTTTTGTGTCCTTCCCTTTGCACCCTAACCTTATGAAAAGCATTTGAATATTAGTTTGGAGAGAAACAGGAGGCTATGAATTTGAGTGCAAGCCAGAACGCTATCTGCTTTTGCAGTCATTTCCCTAGGTATGCTGACAAGACAAACCCTCTCTAGAAAGATACGGGGGCTCTGTATCTCCCCAGCTTCCAGTAAAAGTCTTGGTTCCTCAGAGTCACCAGGGCTTTGGCTGAGGTAAGAAGAACCTGCCTTTTCTTCCCTAGGCTCAGGATGAACGATCGTAAATTGCTTTTGACAAGTTTAAACAGGTTCGAGGAGCTCTTCTCAGATTTGGGGAATTCCTAAGTGGTTATTTTTTTTCTTCTGCTTTTTAAACTATATAACAGTGTCTTTACAATCCCTACTTTTCGGGGCTCTGTTTGTAAAGAATATTTTTTCCTGTTTCGAGTATCAGAAGCTAGAGCATATAAGGATTATAATCTGCCACGGCACTCTGAGAAGGACTGAAAAGCTTGGTCTCAGAGTTCTAACATAACTTTGTTAGTTGTCACTCACTCTACGAAAAGGTACTCTGAAAAGAGAATTCTAAGATCTCTCAAAATTAGAGTTGCTGGATAAAAAACAAGGTGCTTCATTAAATGCAAATTTCAGAAAAACAGCAAGTAATTTTTAGTGTAAGTATGGCCCATGTAAGTTGAGATATCCTTATGTTAAAAATCATGTGTTTTTTCTCCGAAATTCAAATTTAACTGCACATCCTGTATTTTTATTTGCTAAATCTGGCAAACTGACCCAAATACTGACGATTAACTGCACAGGTGGAAACTCCAAATGAAGAATGTGACCCTAACATGTTCCGAGGACTGTTAATACAATTTTATTTAATCCTTATAAGAGTGCTATAAGTATGATCATTCCTATTTAAAGGAAGAAAAAAAAAGGGAAAGTCAGAAAACTTAAGAATCTTGCCCCAAATCTCACTGCCAATGAGTGGCAAGAACTGTGAGTCAAAGACAGTTCACCTGACTCTAAAACCCACCATCATTCCAATTCATCAAGGTGATTAAAATGTGTCAGGATCACTCAGTGACCCTCTCAGCCCCACAGAGTGAACAAATATGTAGAAATATGACCTCAGGTGAAGTTCATAAAGTAAATAGAGTGCTTGGTATTAGAGGTGGATATAAGCATCATCCTACCAAGTAAGCAACTGTCTTAATTACCAGGCTCTCCAAGGAGGCTGCTCTGCCAAGTTTAGTAATTCATGAATGGGCAAAGAGATGATGTCTCAGGACAAAAGGAGGAGGGGGGCTGATGCCACTGAGGGACCGACCATTCAGGAAGGTGGACAGCCTGCTTACTTGACCCTAGAAAATTTGTTGAGGCCACTCACGTCACAGTACTTAGTTGCAATGACATCCATGTTATTGGGTCTTCCCTGGCACTCCTCCCAAAACAGAGAGGCAAGGTTGGTTGTGTTGTGTTTGGTTTGGTTCCCCTCACCTCATCAACAGGCCTATTTAAAAAGAAGAATTCACTACCTATTCCAAAGGTGGCAGAAGTGCTCTGAGTCAAGTCTGTGTTCTCCCTCTTAGGGGAAGAACATCCTTCTTGTTAACCCAAGAACCCAAACTATCTGATCAAAAAGAAAAGAATTCAAACGTCTGCTGGTTCTTCCAGCAGCATTTTATTTATTTATTTATTTATTTTTATTTGCGAGAGAGAGAATGAGAGAGAGCACGAGAGGGAGGAGGGTCAGAGGGAGAAGCAGACTCCCTGCTGAGCAGGGAGCCCGATGTGGGACTCGATCCCGGGACTCCAGGATCATGACCTGAGCCGAAGGCAGTTGCTCAACCAACTGAGCCACCCAGGCACCCAATAATGTATTTTCTTTCTTTTTTTTTTTTTTTAAAGATTTTATTTATTTATTTGACAGAGAAAGACACAGCGAGAGAGGGAACACAAACGGGGAGTGGGAGAGGGAGAAGCAGACTCCCCGCCGAGCAGGGAGCCCGATGCGGGACTCGATCCAGGGACTCCAGGATCATGACCTGAGCCGAAGGCAGTCGCCTAACCAACTGAGCCACCCAGGCGCCCTCAGCAGCGTTTTATACTGGAAGTGGTCCTATGGCTAAAGCAAGCCCAAACTGTGTGTCATCTGTACACTTCCCCACCACTGTCATCTCTGTCCCCTACAGCCACTAGAAGTGTGGCCCATGGAGAGTACACCAGTGTGACATGGGATGCTATTCCTGATCTTCTTTCTCTTAAACTTATCTTACTTGGGTTATGGAGGTGGACACTGAAAACTTTAAACAGGATATTGTTTGCCAATTAGCCACAAAGATGAGAATTGTCTGGCAACCTTTGGATTAGATGTTGACTGTAACGATATAACTGAGAAAAACAACACCACGAGCACTGAATATCTGCCAGGCATTGTTCATCCCCTCTCCGCCTCCCTGTTGCATTTCATTTGATCCTTGCTGCAGATCAGGGCTCAAAAAACTATAGTTCACCTGCCAAATCTTGTCTGTGGCTGGTTTCGGTGCCACTGATGAGCTCATTTTTTTTTAAATTTTTTTTTAAGATTTTTATTTATTTATTTGAAAGAGAGAGCAAGCAAGAGCAACAGAGAGAGAGCAGGACCAGGGTGGAGGAGGAGAGAGAGAAGCAGACTGCAGACTCCCTGCTGAACAGGGATCCTGACATGGGTGGGGCTCCAACCCAGGACCCTGAGATCATGACCTGAGCTGAAGGCAGACACTTAACCGGCTGAGCCACCCAGGCGCCCCCTCCCCCCTTTTTTTTAACATTTTTTACGGATTGGAAGAAGAAGAAAAAGGAAGAGGGGGAGGAGAAAAAGTAGGAGAGGAGGAGGAGGAGAATATGCAACAGAGTCCATATGTAGCCCGAAAAGCCTAAAATATTCATGATCTTGCCCTTTACAGAAAACGTGTGTTAACCCTTGCTATAGACCATACCAGAAGGAGACACCACAAAACTGAATATTCTCAATACCTACTACACAACACTGTTGTGGGTTAAATTACGTTTCTCCAAAAGATAAGTTAAAGCCTTAAACTTTATATTGGGATATGTTCAAGTCCTCAATTTGTACAGAGGTTTTACAGATGCGACCAGTTTGAGATGAGGTCATGCTCAATTTGGGTGGGCCGTAATCCATTATGACTACTGTCTTTATGAGGAGCAGAGAAGAGATACAGACACAGGCCCACACGGAGAACGTCATGTGTCTTAAGGGCACCCAGGATTTGTTTTAATCAGCTATGGGATTAAACGGACATGCCCATCATGAATGAAAAAGTTTTGGCTGCATGGGGCGGCCAAAAAATGTTGAACAGGCACAAAGGATATCTCTGATATTGTGGTTCCTGGTAAACTTAGAGCTGTATGAGAACGCACTTGTAGCTATGAATAATAATAGTAACAATAAAATAACAACAGCCAACACTTATTGAGAGTTTACAGTGGACCAGGATCTGTGTCACGGCCTTCTCAAACTGGTCAAGGGCCAATTTCTGTTTTTTTTTTTTGCCCCCAATACTCTTATAAACTATAATACAAATGAACTCCTAAAAAAAAAACTGAAATAAAAAGGTGACACTCAAAATACATTGCTCATTTAAAAAATTATTTGATTGAACCAACATAAAATTACTTGGTCAAATCATCATACAAATTTCTGAGTATTTGCAGTGTTTGTATTCAGCTCATCATGGATTGGTAAAAACAAGACCAGATTACACATGGGGATGCCCTCCTCCCAATACAGTATTTCATATGTTTTTTTCAGCAACCCTAAGGGCAATGTGCTTGATTATCCCCATTTCACAGGAGAGACAACTGAGGCTTAGCCACATTAAGTAATTTATCTATACTCTCAGAGCAGGGGGTGGAGCCTTGTCAGCCTGACTCCTAATGTCATACTATGAACCACCTTTTCATACTGCTTTCTCCACCTGTTTGAAGAAGGAGGATGGTTTCTATTTGGAGATTAAGTTAATGGTGGAAAAGTAAAGAGGCTCCTTTGATCTTTAACTTTTATTATTAGTTAATCAAAGCTGGAACCTGTGTGTGTCGACACACACACTATGTATACACACATTATACATATATATATTTGTTAAATCAAATTATTTAAATGAACATATACTTTGAATGTCTGCTTTTTAAAAAAGATTTAGATTTTAAATCTTTAAAAATGATGGGCAGAGGCAGAAGGAGAGAGAGAATCTCAAGCAGACTCCCTGCTGAGTGTAGAACTCCATGTGGGGCTCCATCCCAGGACCCCGAGATCATGACCTGAGCCGAAGGCAGATGCCCAACTGCCTGAGCCACCCAGGTGCCCCTGAATGTCTGCTTTTTATTTCAGTTTATTTTTAGGAATTTATTTTATTGCGGTTTACAAAAGTACTGGGGGAAAAAAAATAGAATTGGTCCTTGATCACAGTGTGAGAAATCCCTATATATATGTATAAAATAAAACTTTGGAACCCATGTGATTGTTTAAGCTGCTGAGCATTCTGTCTCATACCAAGAGGGAGTTTCGATCCTCCAAAGTCCTGGGCTGGCCCTCTCAATTTATTTTCACATGGCATTAGCATTCACTGTCACCACTAATTGCTATTTACTAAGAAATCACATGGTGCCTTGTAATCAGAGACACTTGACGGAGCTTACTCTTCGCTAGAGGCAGGAGGCAGAACCATGAATTAGCTTCTTTTCCTGCGAGTGAAGATGCTCGCCTGTCCTTCCCCTCCTCCTAGGAATACTGCCAATGTGGAATGCCCTGAAATCCTAATCTATTAGCGCTAAGTAATATTACAAAGCTGACAAGCATACAAATGACAGGGTGCAGTTGATACCTCCTGGTATTAACGTCAAGAGCCTGTGTAAAAACAAAGGATTAACAACTTCTCTTTTGGAAATCTTGTTCTGTCGCTCCTCATGCTAACATTCACCGGTAGAAAAATGAGGAGATTTGGAATGAGGCTGTATGAGTCCCTAGAGGGTGATCAGTACAGAAAAAATGCCCTCCCTCAACGAAGCCTTGGACGCACAGGGTTCACTCAGTGCTATTGCTCACTCCCGCTCTATTTGTGAGTGGGTTTTGTTTTTGTTGTCGTTGTTTATGATGATTCTGAGCCTCTGGCCTTTTCAGATTGCACAGGCTTATCCTGCAAGTAAAGCACATGCATCTCTGAACTTACAAAACACAGTTATTATGGAGTTGTCCTCTACTTAGCAGAATAATTCTATTTTTTCCATCCTTACAGAGGTGTAATTGACAAATAAGAATTGTGTATATTTAAGGTGTACAACTTGATGTTTTGATACAGGTGTGTGATGTGATTACCATGATCAAGCTAATTAACATACCCATCACCTCAGTCCCTTTATCTGTGGTGAGAGCACTTAAGATCTACCCTCTTAGAAATTTCATGTGTACAATACAGTATTAACTATAGTCATATTGGTGTCCATTAGATCTCCAGAACTCATTGATCTTGCATAACTGAAACTTTGCACCCCATGACCAATATTCTTCTATCCACCCACCCCCCGCCACCGCCCGTGGCAACCACCAGTCTACTCTATGCTTCTGTGCATTTAACTATTTTAGAAACTTCATATAAAATAGAATCATGCAATATCTGTCTTTCTGTGTCTGGCTTATTTCACTTAGCATGTCCTCCCTGTTCATCTGTGTTTGTCACAAAAGGCAGGATTTCCTTCTTTTCTAAGGCTAAGTAATATTCCATTGTAAATATATACCATATTTTCTTAACTATTAATTTTCTAAACACCTGGAGGTGTTTGGAGGAGTGAAGAAGAGGATCAGACTCAATATAAGGAAATAAAGACCCTGGAACCAATGTAAAAGGCATCTTACTGGCTACTAGTCAGGGGTTGTGGGGTCACTCATGATACCATGCCCCATGAACAGAAAGGGAAACATCCATCCCTCCATCCTTCCCTGACAGTCCTAATGGCAACAATGAGGACTTGCTATGGCCATCCATGTGTTAAGGGCTTTGCATGAATTATCACCCCTGAGACCATACCTGTCCTCCGAGATGCTTCAGAAACATAACCAGCCTCTCTTTTGAAGTGATATAATAACCATACTCATTTCTGGCTCAGTATGTTGAATGTAACATAAGCATTAGGAAATTAGAAAAATATATTCAGGTCCTGGAGAAGTGTAAAATGAGTAAGATTATCGTCTTTGGTGCCAGACCACTTGGGATCTTGTTCCAGCTCCAGCAATTACTAACTGTGTGACCTTGGGCAAGTTACTTAAAAGTATGCCTTCCCTTCCACATCTATAAAATGAGGCAATGAATGTCTTTAAGGATAAAATAGTTTGTAGATGTAAAGAGCTTAAAACAATGCTTGGCTCATTGTTATTACTGAATACAAGTTAGCTAAGAGTCACAAGTCAAAGTTTTAGCAATGAACTGTAGACCAGACGGGGAATGTTGATTTCATGTTATGTTCTCCTTATATAGCTGCAATAATCTCTACTTGATCATTATAATTTAAAATATATTGGTCAAATCTGTTAATATTTATGTTAATAACAAAGCATGCTAGTTTTACATATTTTATTTTTTGAAGTGATATTTTAGGATATGATTTATGATATGCATAAGAAGGATTGCATCTGTAGTTTGCTTAGTATGTGAGTAAACTTTTTCAGGCTATGGTAAAAATGAAATGTTCATTTCATAGGAAGTATTTGGAAATTCTCCTTCTTTGCCTATGACTATAGAATAATTTAAATAATGTAATTATCTACACTTTAAAGGTTGGTATAATTTCCTCAGTGATTTTTTTTTCCCCAGAGTAGTTGTTCAGCATCTTTTTCTGTGTCTCTTTTGGTAACTGAGCTTCTTATGCTTTACTAATTTCACTAAAAATTTTCCATATCACGATGATTTTAAAATCGATTTGCATAAAGTTGAGTAGCATCATTTTTATGGTTCACTTAATTTCTCCTGCTCCTTTTGTTACTTATCCTGAAATTTTTATTTTGTGTTCTTACATTTTCTTTCTGTCTTTATTGATTAGTGAATAATTGATTAGAATCAACTTGTGGATTACTAGTTTTACGTATTTTTTAAGATTTTATTTATTTATTTGAGAGAAAGAGATCATGCATGCACATGAGCGTGCGCATGAGTGGGGTGGGAGGGATGGAGAGGGGAAGAGGGAGAGGAAGAAGCAGGCTCCTCGCTGAGCAGGGAGCCTGATGTGGGACTTGATCCCAGGATGCTGGGATCATGACCCAAGCTGAGGCAGACTCCTGACTGAGCCAACCAGGTGCCCCTAGTTTTACTTATTTTTAAGACTGATTTCTAACAATTAAATTTCTTAATTTATCTTTATTGGTCCCTTCTGCTTTCCTTAAGCTCATTTTGTTGTCTTTTCTAACTTCTTACTTCAGATGTTGCCTTTCATATTTAGTGATAAAAATAGCAAAGCATATGAGTTTTCTGAGTGCTAGTTGTCTCTCACATGCTCTTTTGATTTTTATAATTTTTTGGATAGGCTGAGATTCTGCACTGTACATTTTCTTGGTACCAAGAATTTATTAAGATATCATTTGTAAATTTCTAAGGTGGCAGAAATATTTATTTCCCTATTGTACTTAATGGCTTTATTGAAATTGTAATGACATATTGCTGTCTGCATATTTATTATTTAGATTTTACTGTGGTTTACTTGATAACTTCATATATAGCCAATTTTTGTATATGATTATCAGCAAGATGTGTTCCATTTTATTGTACAAAGTCTGATAAATAGTGACCAAGTCTGCTTTTAAAATTAGGCTATATAGGGGCACCTGGGTGGCTTAGTTGGTTAAGCATCCAACTCTTGATTTTGGCTCAAGTCATGATCTCAGGGCCATGAGATCGAGCCCCACATCAGGCTCCGTGCTAAGCATCGAGCCTGCTTGAGATTCTCTCTCTCCTTCTGTCCCTCCCCACTGCTAGTGAACATGTACTCTCTCTCTAAAATATATATATATATAATTTATATTTATAATTTAGATATCCTATACTTTTGCTTAATTTTTGTCTACTTTATTATGGAAGAACAGACAAATTCAATTACCTTACAAATATTCTTCTGTTTCCTTGGATAGTAACAATTAGTACTTGCTATGAGCAATAATAAATTTTAATACACTTAATTTCTCTTACATGTTCTAGGAGCTTTAGATAAAATGATATCTACCCCAGCTATTATTGATGAAGTATTCAGTTAACTTATTGTACCTCTCGCCTTCCTTTCCTTTCCAGTTTGTGCCTGTTGGATCGTGTCTAAGTTGGCAGGACATAGACATGTACATTCTGTTCTTGTACTCTCATATGCACCTGTTTGAATCTTCCTTTCCATTCAAATGCATTGAACATATTGGCCACCTCCGTTTTTTTTTTTTTTCTTTCACCTCCCTTGTCTTTTCTTGGTTCATAAAATTTCTTTCTATTACTTTTGTCAAGAAGGGCTCATGAGTAAGTATTTTTCTGAAATTCCCCATGTTGAAAACTGCCTGTGAACTGGACACATAAAGAAAGCTTGGTTGGGTATAAAGTCCTTGCCTTACACTTTCTTTCCTTAAGGATCTTGTAGACATTGCCCCGATGTTTTCTGTCAATGAATATTGCTTGGGATAAATCTGAAGTCAGCTTAATTTTTGTTTCCTCTTGTAAATGACTTCCTCGATCCTTTTTGCTTTGTTTTCTAAAGAAATTGTTCCTTTTATTGAGAAGATCAATGGTGTCCTTGGAGTATATCGCAGTATCAAATACTCTATTAGTATTAACTCTTCTCTGGTATATTGCGAGCCCTTTAAATATGTAGGTTCATAGCCTTTATGTATCAGGAGGTATATTTGAATTATATATTTAGTATTTGTGTCATTCAAAGTTTGATAGTCTTCTTCCAGGACTTAAATGATATGCATGTTAGATATCCTTTGTATCATATAGTCTATTATTCTCTTTCTAAACATTTATTTCCTTTTTTATGTTTGATTTCTCATTTCTATCTTCTTACGTCTTTACTGTGACTTCCTCTGCATTTAGTCTATTTTATATGCACTTCTACTTTGTCTTGATTTCTGTAATGGTTTTATTTTTTTCATTTATTTCATTTCTGAAATTTTCTAGCCTACATTTCATATTCTTCTGCTACCCTTACCATCTCTTCTCTGAATTCTTTCATTTTGGCTTCATGGTTTTCCATAGAAAGGTTGCAATTTTTTAGGATTTTAAAATTTGTGTCACATTTGTTTGGCTATAATTTTTATCTATTCCATGACAAATTTGTGTGTGTGTGTGCACATGCACACACACATCTGTGTTTTTAGTCTATCATTAATATTTCCCTTTTCCTCCTTTTTATTTCCTTTTAAATCTCTATATCCATGTTGTGTTAGCTCCTTTGATTATTCATCACTGAATAAATTGTATTTTGTGGGCAAGATCTTTGTAAGAGTTTCTTATAGGAAGGAACCAAGATGCTATTCTGGTGTAGTTGGTTTTCATAATTCAAAGGCTCTCTTCTTTGCATTATGAATTTCTAGCAAATATGACCAATCTACTTTTCAAGTCACTTTGCTGCCTAGGCTTCTTTGAACCAAATGGGGCCCACACAAGATTTTTCATCAGCCCAATTCACCCAGCTCTTCCTCCTAATATTGCAAATAAGAGATCCAGGTTTTGCACCTCAGGGTTTTGTGCTTCCTTTAGGAAGTATGTTTATGTTGTTACTTTCTAAGATCAATACCGAGGATTCTTACCACTGAGATCTCTCCCAATACTTTGTTATTCTGCTTTTCAGGTATGGCTTCTGCTCAGTGCCAGCTGCTTTTCACAATCCTTAGAAATATTTTGAGGTCTAGGAATTATATTTGTCTCCTAGTTTTACTGAACACACTGTGCAAGGGTCTTCTTTGTTTTCTTTGAGGTGTGTGTGTGTGTGTGTCTTTCACATGATTTCAGAGGAGAGGAGGAGAAGGAAAAGTTCTAACTAGAGAGGTCTGTTCATGCTGGAAGTCCATAATTTGAGTTTCTTGTATCCCAGGTTCTAACAATATTAAAACTGTTGACCAGTTAATAGTTGACATTTCATAAATGTTTGGTGAGTGGCTGAATCAGGATGAGCAGGTTAGTGTAAACCAAAGAATTATTAAATTAGTACAAACAATGTTTGTTATGTCTGTAACTTATGACATTTTCTCAGTTATGATAAATATAAACACTTTCATGGAAGCATATTTGAATATAAAAATTGTAGCATCCTGAATGATGCTGCCTTTTAAAAATCTCTTCCTGAATTTCTTAGAAGTGCATAAATAAGGTCTCTTCTAGATAGTAGCATATGTTTTTTTCATGTTCCAATATTGTTGAAACAAAATGAAGGATCTTACTTTCAACCAAAATAATCAGAAATTTTATTAGTTTAGAAATTAGACATTGAAATACAAAGCTAGGAAAATAAGGCTACTTTGTAAGGTCTGACCAGATATGTAGTAGTTTAACATTTGTTTCCTTGGCATTACATTTGTTCTATTAAAAAACGTGTTGGAAGATTAAGTACAAATAGTTTATTGCTTGACATACTATACTTTAACATGCTGCTAATTAGCACAAATATTCACTCCAAGAAGTGAGATCATTACTTCCTCTTCATTGTATCTGAGAGGTTCTTTGTGATGGAGACAAAGCCCAGGTGTTCGGCTTCAAATAGAAACTACCATCCAGGTGTCTATCCCAGTACCAACAAAATCCTTTGGCTAAAAACTGAAAATGAGGAAAGAAACCACTTCCTTCTTACTACTTTTAATAACATCCACAAAAATTTATTAGGAAGTACGTCAGTTATCTATTGCTACATAAAAAAAAATTATTCCAAAAAATAACAGCTTTTGTAACACACACTTAGTATTTCATATGAGGTCCAGGAATCTGGGAGCAGCTGACCTGGGTGGTTCTGGTTCTCCATCCCTAAGTCTCATGAAGTTTTTGTCAAGCTGACCCTTGGGGCCGCAGTCACCTGGAGGCTCAGCTGTTTGAAGTGAGTTGCAAGCTCACTCAAGTGACTGTTGGTAGGAGGCCTCAACTCTTTCCCCTGTGAGTCCTTCCATAGGACTGCTCACAACATAACAACTGGTTTCTAATAGGGTGAGTGGAGAGAGAGACAGAGAGAAAGAAAGGCAGAGAGACTGAGAGACAGAGACATGGAAGCTGCAGGGTCTTTTATAACCCATTCTCAGAAGTGTAATATCATGCTTCTGTCATATTCTAATGGACATATAGACTAGGTCCAGTAGAATGTAGAAAAGGACTACACAGAGTGTGAAGAGTAGAAGATGGAGATCATTGGTGTATCTCTTGGAGGCTGGCAACCACAGGTATTAAACTTGTTCTAGAGAGTACACCAAGCATAGGGATACATCTATTATAGAACCATTTATTTATTCCTTCAGTGAATCAATTTCATGATCAATAGAACATGTATTCAGAACCTACCATGTACCAGGCTCTGTGCTATATAAAGGGATTATAAAATAAATAAGACATTGTCTCACACCTACCTTCTGGCCAGAGAGATAAATATGCAAGACATAGACAATGATATTCCAATTTAGGATAAAAGGGGGTTGAGCCAAACCCTATAGAGGTATTGTGGAGAGAGAGATTGGTTTTCTTTAGAGAATGTGAAGCAAAGTTGAGCAACTGGCATGAAAGTTAGCCTTAAAAGACAAGTAGGAGTTGCATAGAGGCGTGATTGGCATTTCAAGAGGAGGAAATAGCATACTCAGTTTTGTAGTAGTCAGCTAGGCTATGAGTGATAACTGAAATAATCGGCATATTGCATTCCATATTCAGTATAAGTCATCTACTGAAGCTACCTAAATTGAAGAGTAGGACAGGAAAGGATAAGCTGGCATAGAATCCAAAATGTAAAATTCTTGGTGTGCCCTGATAGCTGCTGTTTAGGAAAAAGGTGGACATTCTTAAATCTTCTGAAGGCAGAGTGACATAATTTGCTTTTTGACTAGAGATGGTCATAGTGAAGAAAATGTAGAAGGGGAACATCCGAGAGGAGAGGCTAGAGGAAGGCTGAACCATATCTCCTTTCTCTTGCAACTGAGCCTTCAACAGTGACAAAAGCAGAAGTATGGAAGAGTCACGTCACGGAGAGGAGCGGACGCCATCAGGAACATTCAATGACTGGAATTCCATCTCTTTGACTGGAAGGATGGAATTAGGTAGCAATGGTTACAGATAGCTCTAGAATGACTAGTCATTATCTAAGGCAGCAAACAAAGAGGAAGAGTAGGTATGGTGGGGCAAGGGTTGGTTAATGAATTTGGTTTTAGTTGTGTTGAATCTGGGTGCCTATGGGACTTTTAATGATTGCAGTCAAGACCTGGAAAAGGAATTGTGCTGTGCTTTCTCACTCTGCCATTTTCACCTTTCTCTCACACCTCTTAATTACCTTTTCCAGAGGGCAGCAATCCAAGAGATGTTGGTTGCTACTGAGACTCTGCTAATAGCTCCCCACAGATTCTTTTGGTATAACGGGCTGAACATCCCACCAACCCGCTTTTCCCATTTGGTATTTTTATGATCTCTAATTATAGGCATAAGATCCAGGTAATGACTGGGTTACATTTTCTGCCAGACAAATTATGTACATAATTATAGGCACATGTTCACTGGGATATTGAAGCATCTGATGCTTCTATAGAGAAGATAATTGTCAACCTTTGCACTGTAATTAAGTCTAAATGGGAATCCTAATCATTTTCCAAATGAGCAAACAGTAAGCTCGTCTTGATTGGCTGTGTCATGACAGCAAATGGAATGGATTTGATGCACAGGTTAATTAGTCATCCATGAATGTCACAGCCCTCAGAAAAGCCCACGTTAGATATAAGCATTAGAGCTAATTAGCAGTCTATCGTTGAAACTCTTTTTTTTATCTGGTTTTTCTATAGAATTCTAACTATGCACAGTCTCTTTCCCTCCCTCTGAATTTTTCTTCTCATAGTGAGTCATATCAAGTCATTTAGATTTTCTACCCATTAATTCCAGTACTGAGTGGAAGGAGCAAAGATTTGGAAGGAGATAGAACTGGGTTCAAATCCCACCCGATGTATTCTTACAGTGAAGGTTAGACTATTTCTGTCAACCTCTCTCAGTTTCAGTGGTTTATCTATGAACTATATGTGATTCATCTTACCTTTGATGCATTCCCAAGTAGACATTCATAAATCTTTCCTTTAAGTTTTACAGCATACCTATCATTAACTGGAGTTCAATATTTGTTTATAGTTGTTTGGGGGTATGACATTTATGTACAAAAAGTGCACAAATCTTAACTGAACATTTGCTAACTTTTGAAAATGCATACACTTGTGGAACCTAAACCCCTGTCAAGAAAGAGAACATAAAGATCCTCCCAGAAAATTTCCCCATGCTCCTTCCAGTCAAACCTCACCCCACCCCTCTAGAGGCAACAAGCTTTCTGATATTTTGCCATTAGTTCTCCCTGTTTTAGAACATCATGTGAATCTACTAATGTAGTCTATAACTCCTTTACATAAGGCTTTTTTTCTTTTTTTTACTAAGCATATGGGGCGCCTGGGTGGCTCAGTTGGTTAAGCGACTGCCTTCGGCTCAGGTCATGATCCTGGAGTCCCGGGATCGAGTCCCGCATTGGGCTCCCTGCTCAGCAAGGAACCTGCTTCTCCCTCTGACCCTCCCCCCTCTCATGTGCTCTCTCTCTCTCGTTCTCTCTGTCTCAAATAAATAAATAAATAAATAAATAAATAAATAAATAAATAATTTTTACTAAGCATATGTTTTCGAGGTCTCCCCATGTTGCCACAGCAAGACATCCTTCCTGCTAGCACAACCGATAAGCTATGACATTCTGTCACCTATTATAATAGAAATATATTTCTCACTCATGTCAGAGTGCAACATGGGTATTCCTGTTTCAAAGACAGCTTTCCTGGATGTGGGGAACTTGGTGACCTCAGGCCCCTCTCATGCGGACTTTCACCTTTTTCCTAAGGCCCTGGTACATCTGCATCTGGCAGCTGACGCACAGAAAGAGAAGAAGGCAGAAGGTGACTTTCATTGCTTAAGAACTCAGCCCGGAAGTGCTACCCACCACTTCTACGCATGTGTCATTGGTGAGGGCAGGTCACATGGCCGGATGTGGATACAGAAGTGGGAAGTGTGAGTGCGGACCCTAGGTGGGCAGTCTTGTTCTTGCATTTACTCTACAGCATGGAAGGAGTGTGCGTTTTTGAGGGAAAGCTATTTTCTCTGCCACAATGTTTGACCTCAGTCCCCGGGCCTTCTAGGCTCTTTGCTGGGTGCCTCTGGAAGGAGATCAGAAGTTCAAACCCTACACTATGTCGAGATGGTGTCGGCAGATCTTGCACCCTATGGG
Organism: Leptonychotes weddellii; assembly: GCF_054177405.1. Classification (NCBI taxonomy): domain Eukaryota; kingdom Metazoa; phylum Chordata; class Mammalia; order Carnivora; family Phocidae; genus Leptonychotes; species Leptonychotes weddellii. Next base: position 116,090,059 of record NC_138377.1, read on the forward strand.
TCCTGAGCTCAATTTCTCTCATCCTAGTGTAGTTGTCTTACAAACTTGCCTCGTCATGGCCATCCCGCTGCTTCTGAGGGCTACCAGGCGGCTGCAAAGGCTGTTTTAAACCTTAGCTTATCTTCTTTATTCAGATCCCACTCATCTCTGCTAATCTGTTCAAATCTGAGAAATCATTTGCTTGAGCTGAGGGTCTGCCTGGCACCCAGAAGCTATTTTCAAGACAAATTATTTTCTTTTCCAAGTCATTGTTAGCAAGGCTCCTGCACACATATTGAAATTCACTATGTGTCTGGCCCTTTGCTGGAGATTTTCACATGTAGTATCTACATGAAATGTCAAAATTTATTAGAAAACATGCATTATTGTTGTTACTCTGAGATTAAGGTCCAGGTATTCAATAGTGCTGTCCTGGGATATAGAATTAAAGAATGATCTGGATGTGAATCCAGAAATGTGCAGTTTTATGATCAGAAACCTTTTTTTTTTTTTTTTTTTACAGATTATCCACCTAATTCCTTCATTTGACTGATCAGGAAATAGAAACCTAGAGCACCCAGGTGATCCAGCCAGTGTCCGAGAGCGGGAAATGGGCCAAGCTTGGCAGAGTCTAAGACTCCTAAGTATCTATCCTATCGCTCTATTTTTTTTTTTTTACAGTGAAACATTGTTGTACATATAGACAGCCCTGCACTGTGCTTGAATCGGTTCCCAGCTGACAGGTATGAGCTGGACAGCCTCCCTTTGGGTCTTAACCATGACATCGCAACCCAGTCAGCTTCCGTCCAAACGCTGACTTCAACCCGCCGTGTCTCCAAAACAACCAAACACACGCTGCCTTTGCCAGAAGGCAGTGTCTCCCCAAAACCTATTTAGCAGAGGCAAAGAGCCTTTGACAAAATCACTGAGCGGTTCAAAATCATTCACCGTGTCTGATTAGGCATTGGTGCCATTGAAAGTGTTTTCTGCCTTAAGAAATCAGCCTCTCCCATCTCCTTGCTAACTTTGCTTTTATGGTCTGTGGAAAAATCGATTTGGCTCAGTCCTGGCAACTGTCATATTTAACCGCTACAAATATGTTTTTATTGTTCCTGAGCATCTTTTATTTACTATCATGAAGGTGATAAACCGGTGTAGGTTAGGTGTCACCCACATACTGAAAACAAAATGGAAAAATACTCCTGCCGAGAAAATAAAAGATCTCTTCAAGGCAACATGTGACATTGCTTTTGTGTGTCCCTAGTTGAGGGCCTTGTAAGGACCCAGGTAGGGCGGCCTGGGGTTCACACCTGGGTTGTGTATCTAAGTGGGGGAGAAGATAGAGGAGAAGGAAAAATGTGTCTGACCCCTGAACGACAATGACGTGCAATCCCGTGAGCCAGTCAACAAAGCACTTGAGGGAGATTGTACTTGCTGGACTGATATATGTAATTTGTGGGAAGCCACTAATTGCAAGTTACATAACGTGGCCTCAAATCTTTCCAGAAAAGTACCCTGCTTATTCAAAATGAGGCATTTCAAAGCTGCCAAGCTTCCAAAAGCTCTTGCCTGGGGTGACTGGCATTTTCCTGTCCTTTTGGGGAGCAAGTCAGTTTAACTGCTTATATCGACAATTAGACTTAAGTGTCCCATGTGGGTAGTGGAGACATTGGCCTATATAAAATGTAAAATAATAAAAATAAGAAAGTTGCTGTTTGCCTGAGGACAATCTGATTTCAGGCCACAAATCTACATTTACGGATTATATTCACAGAGGGGAGGTTCTGCTAGATGTCTTACAGAAAAAAAAAGTTAAAAATGTCAGTTCTAAAGTAGTTGCTAATAAGAACACTGCCTACTTCTTAGAAGCCAATTAATGCATGTTTTTTGAATGATATAGTTACTGTTTATTGAGAACATACCACAGATCCAGCACTTACTAATGTACTCTTTTTTTTTTTTTTTAAGATTTTATTTATTTATTTGACAGAGAGAGACACAGCGAGAAAGGGAACACAAGCAGGGGGAGAGGGAGAGGGAGAAGCAGGCTTCCTGTGGAGCAGGGAGCCGGATGAGGCGCTCGATCCCAGGACCCTGAGATCGTGACCTGAGCCGAAGGCAGATGCTTAATGACTGAGCCCCCTAGGCGCCCCAGTAATATACTCCTTGTCGGGCCCATGAGGCCCTCCACGTTCAGGCCAAGGCTGACCTGCACGTCTTTCCTTAGAGTCTTCCTGGGCTTGTTTGAGTTTTTCAGAACTTTCTTCAGGCTTCCTGCTCTCCCCTCTCCCCTGTCCCCAGAACCTTCTCTGTCTAACTATCTACTCTGCATTTTTCAGCACCCAGCCAAAATGTCCAGGAACAGGTGAATAAAGGATTTCCTATCTTAGCCATTGGACATTTTCCTTGACCTAGTATATTGTGCCAATTTCTTTCCACGACCCAGACTATGTGGATGTCATGCTATGGATTCTTAAAACCTGCTCGCTGTTTCTTCCACAACACTTAGCACGATTGTCTTTGCTTATGGAAGCCCTGAGGTTAGAGACCCAGGAGTGGAAGGACATTCTCATCTTGCTCACAGCTACATCCTCTTCTCTTGGTTCAATTCCTATAGATGTTTAAAAATATTTGTAGAGGGGCGCCTGGGTGGCTGAGTCGTTAAGCATCTGCCTTCAGCTCAGGTCATGATCCCAGGGTCCTGGGATCGAGCCCCACATCGGGCTCCCTGCTCAGCGGGGAGTCTGCTTCTCCCTCTCCCACTCCCCGTTTGTGTTCCCTCTTTCGCTGTGTCTCTCTCTGTCAAATAAATAAATAATTAAAAAAAAATATTTGTAGAATGAATATATCTTTAACGAATTCTCACATCAGTCCTTTAATATAAGAATTGCTATCCTCAATATCCACATGAGAACACTGAGGCTTAGAGAAGAGACTTCTATAAGATCCTTTATATAGCAAATGATAGAGCTGGCTTTCAAATGCATGTCTACCTTACTCCAAAACTCATGCCCGCAAGTCCTATGCAACATTATCTCATGCTTTAAAAGGAACTCACACGACATTAATTTAGGATATAAAAGTGAAAATAGTACAAACAAATGCAAAAAAAAAATAAGCGAAATTTACATATGTAACTTATGGCTGGTAGGTGGTGGCAGTTTGGGTGTGCTTCGCTTGCATTTTCTGCTTTGGAACATTATGAGCAGCTCAAGAACCAGCAGTTCCGGAAGACACTTCACATCCACCTAAATGGAAGCTGGGGGACTAGGGATGAAGTGAGGCCAAGCCTTATTTTCCTATCTGACCCCAGAGGTTGAAATCTACTGGAGGAAACCTCAACAATCAAGCCAGGACTGAAACAAACCACAAAGGGAGAGAAGTGTGTCACTCTGAAGGGGATAGAGTTTTGCTATAACCCACCTCTACTCTCTGTTTGATTTGGGCTTTGGCAATTTCAACTAGAGGTAATAAAATTAACCCATGTGGAGCCACTTTGAAAGATGACATCCTTTGACAGAGGTATCACGGGTGATTTCATAGCATAGGACATCTGGTTAACTTTTATAAATATGGAGAACTGTTGAGAACAGCTGAAACCTTGTAGAAGAATGTACTAATGGCAGACATTGTCCCTGCCTATATAGAATGCTTGCGAGCAGAACACCTGGGGGATGGGCACCCAGAGCTGCCTCAAACGCTACATAGACTTTGTGGAAGACACTCATAGCTTCAACTGGGTGATGGCCCCTCTGAGAGTCGAAAGTGACAGAAGTCACTGAATCATCACTTTCTGACATTCCACTATGTTGTCGTTCTCATTAGAAAGAATAAATAAACTTCTATTTGAAGCTTCATGATGAGCAAGTTTGTAAGTAGGGAAGTGTGCAGCTGCTCAAGAAGCCAACTTTTCAGATTTCTAGATCAGAGATTGAGCCAAAAGAAGTACAAAGTCTGTTAAGTGTTACACTGCCAGTTTTGAGGCATTCAATTCTGAACCTCCAAATACAGAGTTACCCCTGAGATATCGAGGGTACGGCCCAGTGGTAGCTTGAGCAACCAGTTGAGCAAAGAGTGGGCTCCAGGGGGATTTGTTGGACCAAAGATGAGAAGGATAGAAGAAGAAATGAGCAAGGCTGGAAGGTTGGGATAAATTTATGGGAGGAGCACAAACCATGGTCAGAGACTAATTTTATTCCCTTATTAAGCAAATACATATGGCACGTTCTTATAAGCTAGTTTTAAGAACAAATTCCATGAGTATGAAAAAAAGAATTACACAAGGGAATTAATGTATTATTTCTTTCCATGGCGATCTCTTTAGAGATAAAGATCTGGTTATGTAGAGACATTTACATTAGTATAGAGGTATTCGCACAATGCGGTGGATGCACAGCACAGAGAGCGCTACAAACCCACAAACTGGAGAATTTCTAAAAGGAATTATGCAAGCAAAGTGACCCTGGAGGAACATTATTCTGAATGTTACTTATGTAATACATTGGAATAGACCAATGCTGAAGAGAGGAAAATATCCAGAATGCTATTGTGGCAATCCGGGTTCCAGTGGGGTAACATTTGAAGAAATAATATTTGACATTAGAAACTGACTTTGTGAGTATTCAAGGAGAAATTTGCTTTCCTATCCATTCCCTTTCAGGACCCACCCTCACGAGTGGTCTGCGATCACCTAGACCATAGCTCTACTTCTAGCCTTTTACTGAAGTAGCTAATTTATATAATGTATTCATATAAAATGTTTAATTTTATATTATTTATAAAATATTATAAAATATGTTATATTATATTATTTATATTATATATTATCGTATTAAATATTGCACAATATTTAATTTTATATTATTTGTATAATATAAAATATAAAATATTTATATAATATTAATATTTATATAAATTAGCTACTTTAATATATATATGTGTGTTTTCTCATATATATGCATTGATATATATATTTCATTGATCATGCTCATTCAACAACTATTTATAAATCATTTATTGTGTTCCCAGAAACTGAGCTAAGAATTATCAGGACAAAAGTGGATAATATTGAAATCCTGTACAATAGATACCAATAGTTGAAGATTTTTTTGCCTACCTACAAGTTTAGCCAAAATTGACCAAACCTGGATAGTATCTAATCTCTTCTACCATGGCTCCGTGTTGGGAGGTAATGTGATGAAGTGAAGAGAGCATGGCCTAGCTAGACAATGGGTCTCAAAGTTGAGCATGTATCAGAATCACCTGGAAGATTAAAAGAAGGATTGCTGGACCCTACCCCAGAGTTTCTAATTCAGTAAGTCTGGACAGAGCCTGAGAACTTCACTTCTAACACAAAGTTTTCCAGAGACCATACTTGGAGAACCTCTGGAGACAGACTAGCTTCCTGTTTCTTCTCTCCTACTATACTTTAAAGAAGCTGTCCTTCCTTGCAGCACTAATAACACCAAAGGTTGAGTTTTACATGGTCTAGCTTTCTGCTTAATATGTGAGCTTTACTCTCCATAGGACTGATTAAAGTTTTTTGACTTTCTTGCTGAGGGGTAGATGTTCAGTAGAAAGCCATTATTGAGCATTTGGCAGATGACAGCTCTGCATTCTTATGACCTAGATATATGTATCCTGGGGAAGGAAACTGTCTTTGTCCAAAACTTGTGCCCCACAAGCTTATAAGAAACTTTCAGTGTTTAGAATGCAAAAAATTGAAGACAACAGAAAATGTACTTGTTATAGATGAAAATGAAATTTATATCTCCAGGTCACCTACATGCCCACTAAAAAGAAAGACCTGCTTTCAACCTTAGAATAATCACTAAAGACCCACATAAATTTCTATGTCCCCTTAATCAAGTGACCAGTTAGCCAGGGCCAAAGGAGCAGCCTCCCATAGCCAGGCATTAAGCTCACAGAATTGGAAAGATTATAAAAGAGACTCACCAGATTAGTTTCCATGAAACTGCATCTTGAGATCATAACCCCAATGTGTAAATTAAAAAAAAAAGAAATAAATGAAGACAATTTCCTGCATGATTAGTTGGCTTAGAAAAATATCAAGTTAAGCTTATTTTAAATGTGCATGGGTGTTCTCCCTTGACACAAATCTGCCTACATCTAGCAAACCTCAACCTGCTCACATATGGGGGAAATCAATCACTATTTCAACATATGTCTGAGGACCCCTTTGCTGCATACACACAGACCCAAAGGACTGTGGGGAGCAGGCACGTTACATTTGGCCAAGCTCTGAGAAAGTGGGAAAGGGACAGAAGACTTTGCATGAGCAAGGGCTCCACTTGAGAAGAATGAGAATACACAGATCCATACCTGAATTATCTATTTCCAGTCCAGTGCTTGGTACATGAGAAGCAGTCCATAAATACTTTTGAATGTGGGATTTAAGAGAGAAATAAAGAGCCAAGATTTGTTGGGTTTTACTGCTGAACCTGAAATTCATTTTGGCCTCAATACATTTCTCAGTAAAAAGGTTGTGGTTTTGACTATTCATGTATATTTTTTATATTTTCTAAGATAAATCCTTAGCAAGTGTAAAGTTGTAGAAAGGTGAACACTGTGGTGTCCTGTGGAGGAAATGTCTTCAATAAGAGGTCATATTTCTTATAATTTTCTAAGATAAATCCTTAGCAAGTGTAAAGTTGTAGAAAGGTGAACACTGTGGTGTCCTGTGGAGGAAATATCTTCAATAAGAGGTCATTTTTCAAGATGCTTAGTGACTCTAAACATCATTAAGTTTAACTGTAAAACCTTGCTGTTCCAGATGGTGAATGGATGTGAACATTTTTACGAGCATTTCTTTTCCAAATATTGAAGAACTTTAATTTTTTTCTTGTTATAAAATGTTGATGTTCCAGCCGTTGAAAATAGTGCAATATGAAAATTTGCTGATCTGCTTTTTGGCAAGAGAAGAAAACAACTTGTTTGGCACAAATCATTGATTTTCCAGCAATATGAGCAATAAAGAGACTAAATTCCTAGAAAAGTTCCAAATCCAACCCCACCTGCCTGGTGCATCCAGAAAATCTTGCATACTCAGCTCAGGGTCTGGAAACATTTATAATTTGTAGTTCATAATGAACTGATGGAAAGGTGAAAAGAAGTTGTTGATAATTTCCACATTTTATGAGCTATAGTATAGTTACCAACCCCTAAATAACTATGAACAAAATACTTAAACTCTTGGCTTCAATATATCTCATTATAAACTAGGTGAACCAAACTACCTGCTTCTTTAAATATTTTAACAGGTAATAGCAAGGATGATAAGAATATCCCCTCTTTGAGTGTTAGGACTTTCTACATGTCAGGAATTATCCTAAGACCCTTACTTGAATTGGCTCATTTTGTTCTTACTAGAAGACTAAAATATGTTCTATAACCTGTACTTTACAGATGACGAAAACCAAGGCTTCTAGAGGATAAACAACTTTCCCAAGTCAATAAAAACAGACCTAAGGTCAAAATTTAAGTCTAACTATAAAACTAGTGTTCATAAACATTTTCTTAAATGATAAACTCTCAAATTTAAAAAAAAAATTATTCTCTTTTTTACAGAGTTAGTTATAGGATCATATGCTAAGCAATAAAGTAGATTGATAGATAAAGAGAATGCAAAAGAGAGTGATAATGGCTACATAAGTATTCTTTATTTTTAATCCCAAAAGTCCAGTCCATTCTTTCCATGACACAGAATGGATTTTTTCTGTGACTCTGGAGAGATGGATCAGTTTAACTGATTGGGGGAAAAGAAAAAAAAAGTTAGTCTTTTTTAGACATAAAATTATTTACTTTTAGGGGCGGAGCAAGATGGCGGAGGAGTAGGAGACCTGGATTTCGTCTCCTCTCAGGAATTCAGCTGGATAGGGATCAAACCATTCTGAACACCTACAAACTCAACAGGAGATCGAAGAAAGGAATAGCAACAACTCTCTGAACAGAAAAGCGACCACTTTCTGGAAGGTAGGACGTGCGGAGAAGTGAATCCGAGGC
>NC_138377.1:116098559-116123088 GCF_054177405.1 Leptonychotes weddellii
CTAGAAGACAGACCTCAGCTGTCAGCCCTCCTAGGAATTACCTCCTGAAGCAGAGAGCTGCCTTATACAAGACCATGTCACCTTCCCTAGAACAGACTGTGTCGAAAGCAGGGTCATTAAGACTCAACTCTCATCCTAAAGATGGGCAGTAACACTATAGGCCCAATTCTGAAGGACTATCCCAGCACTGTAGGTCCACTACCCCAATTTTTACAAAAGGAAATAAGCACGAGTATGATAGCATTGCAAAGGAAACCCATCCTTAGGTAAAACTGTGAGGAAGGGGAAGTTTGCTTTGGCATTCATGCACAGAAAACACTCTGGGCAGGTAATAACAGAGCACACCTCAAATCAGCTCAAACAATGATGACTGGCATTTTTTCACAAAACAGGAAGGCAGGTGGTTGATCGGGGCTTGTCTGATATCATGAAGCTCTTTATGGGTCTCTGCTCTGGCAACCTGGGAGTTATCCTCCCCCTTGGGCTGATAGATTCTAGTCTCTTAGGTCAGAATTGGATGAGAGACCCATTCCAGAACCAGTTACATGCAAGGGGGTGGAACCTGCAGGATTGACATGACATATAAGTGCACCAGACATCATTTCCGCTATGCCCTCCCTGGAGCTGTTTCTTCCACTGTTCCCTCGTATTTAGCTTCTTCCATTTGCTACAGGCCTCGTTTTGCTTCTTGTTATCAAAACTGAAGAGCAAATTCCTATCATTATTTGTTTGTTTATTTATTTATTTAAATTTGGTCTTGTCAACCAATAGGTCTACACTGATGGATGTTGGGCTTTAGCCACCAAGATAGAATTGAGGAGTAGTAGATAGTGAGATTTGAAGCTATCTGATTCTCCTCCCATTACCTGCCTCCTTTTACACCCTCCTATAAATAGTATCATTGCAGAAAATTTGGAAAACACACAGGCCAAGGAAAATCAGAGTTGTCCATGATCCCAGAAAACCCAGAGACAAGTGCCTTACATTTCACTGTGTTTTCTTACAATGGGGATTCCAGTTTTGGAAACGCTGCATGATATTTGTTTGGAGAAATATGTTGGACTTCTGTCAATTTTCTATATATTCCTGTACAAATAGGGAAAGGCTTCAAGGATTTTCATAGGTGCTTGATTCAATTTTTCCTGTCCCTGCTCAAGGAACATGTTGATGCCTATCTGTTGAGTCAGCGCTAAATTCTCCATGAACGGCCATCCAAACTCTGAGGAATTAGGGTTCACTCCACAGTGTCTGGCTTCATTACAACCCTGAGGACCCAAATTGGGAGAACCACCAGAGCTCACAGGCACAAACGTGCCTTGGTGACTAATGCGGAACTTTCTGTCGTGAAAATGAGAGACAACAAGAGGTGCGGCTGGAAAAGAGCACTTTTCCTGAGAAGAGCAGTGATGGAAACTCTTATGTCAGTGAGCTTCATTTTCTGTGCTAATAGCACCCCATTGGGCCAAAGCTTAACCTTCTTTCAAAGCAGAAGATCCGGGATCTGTGAGCTATCAATGTGACAGCCCTGTGGTGCCACGTTGAAGAATTACCCCAGCTTTCAGCTGGTCATGGATTTTGTACACTGCAAACTACCCCTCTGGATCATTTTGCCATTGTTCCCCAAAGAAGGAACGCTTGAAGCCAACATCATTATGCTTCACCTCGCAAACATCTCTATTCACAACTCTCGTTCTGAATATGTGGACTGAAGTCAAAGGCAGTCAGCTCTACCTGCCAGAAACTTCTTGAAAGATTGTCCCCTTCATCACTCATTCCTTCATTTGTCATCCGTAATATGATTAAGACTGCCTTTCTCGCTTCTTTTCACTTTGGGTTATTTTACCAGAAAGCTACCGTTTTAACCCTGAATGGTCCTTAAATGATCTCTAGTGAGTGAATGGATGAAATATATTATCTTCATAGAATTGGCGATGCTCAGATAGATACAACTTGATTTCCCTGCCTCATTTCAGTCAGATGCCCATGGCACTAAGGTCAGCTAGAGGATCCTAGTGGGTGGAAATAGCAGTTACATAAAGTCACATAGCCCTGAGCTGGAGTCCTTGTTCACCAGCTGTGTAGCGGGTAGACATGTCAGTCTCTTCCAGCCTTTATTTTCTTGTCCCTAAAATGGCAGTAAGAATATCTGCTAAATACACTGTGTGACTTAAAAATAAAATAATGGATATCAAGTACCCACAATTTCTAGAACCTGCCATGGATGATTTATTTAGTAAATATTAGCTTCCCACATCATCTCTGTGTGACACCATGATCATAGTCCTTATACAATCCACAAAGAGAGCATGAAATTTTATAAGGCTAATGTGATTCACAAACTAGTGGTTCAGGAGGCCAAAGAGAAACCAAATCTCAAAATTTTCCTTCTTCGAAGACCTAAAAATCAGTGCCTTGGACAGGCTTTAAAATTGCAACAAAAATACACCAGTAGCACTCAAAGAAAGGAAAGGTTGGTGGCTTCTGGCTCTGTGGTCATTGAAAGAGAAGCCAAGTTTTCCAGAATACACAGTTCCCTGAGGTATCACATCAGGTAGTTCCCAGCTTTACAACCCATAAAAGCACTAGAAGTGATCAGAACCATCAACAATGTCTGAACAAAATTTTCTTGCTTCTCTACTTTGGAGATATGTAGATGATGCAGCCAAAGATATCCATGGTAGTAAACACTTCACTCCACTCAACCTCGAAGACCTCTGAGGTAGAGGCAATCTTCAGTATGGGACATTTTGGTTTCTCCATGTTAAGAAGAAAGCAGTGGCAGAAAGTCACAAATGCTCAGAACTAATTATATCTGACAATAAATAAGACAATCGGAATATAAAAGTAACATAAATAAGAAGTAGTCTAGGGAGGCAGCCAGAGGTAGGGGAAGAGTCTATCACCACTGGAACCACAGCCCACAAAAGCTGGCCAAGACCTATGTGCTAAACCGAAACAGCAACTTCCAGGTAACATAAACGATTTGAAGAGGACCCCTAGTCTCTTAAAATAATAGGCAAAATGTCCAGGATACAATAGAAAATTATACCTCATGTACTCATCATGCAAGAGCCAAGGAAATTGAAACTTGAAAGAGAAAAAGCAATCAACAGACACCACACAGAGATAAATCAGATGCTGGAATTATTTGACAAGGATTTAAAAACAGTCATCATAAAAATGCTTCAATAATCAACTACAGATTCTCTTAGAACAAATTTTAAAAAGAAAATCTCATCAAAGAAATAGGAGTTATAAAAAAGAACAAAATGGAAATTATGGAACCACAAAATACAATAACATAAAAACTTGCTGGATAGCTCAATAGTAGAGTGGAGATGACAGAAGATAAAATCATTAAATTTGAGAATTTTTCACTAAAGTTCACTAAATCTGAACAACAGAGAAAATAAACCGGAAAAAATGGCGAACACCACTCTGATGTCTGTCTTATGGTCCTCAGGCATTTTCGATGATTTTGAGATTCATTAACTTTCTTGCAGGTGTGGCTCAAAGTTAAAGAGTAGAAACAGAATGACAATCAAGAAACCATCAGCATTTCTTTGCTAAAATACTAAATCCTTTTCCCTACATCGTTGGTCAGGACCTTCAGAAAGGCAGGGTCACCTGGTAGCTCCCAAGATTAACATTCAGAAAAGACTCTTGTTGCTTAATCCCCAGACACAGGAGCCACCCAGGGTTTATTGTTTTCCCCTTGTTTTGGGGTGTGAGTATGTGTGTGTCAGGGTGTGGGTGTTCAAACACATGATCTGGACACTAAAACACACAGATGAACTTGGCCTTAAACACTCAGCTCTGTCTGCTCCACACCCTGACATTGAAACAAATGTCTTTTGGAATAAGATCCTATTCCCTAGATTCCTAGTTGAAAAAGATTTTTTAAGCTTGTGAATTCTGCTTACTCTAAGCATTGGAAAGGATTAGAAATAATCAAATCAACCAAGTATCGTTCTCAATGTCATGTTAAGCTTTAAAAACCTAAACAATGAACCTTGTGGAAGTCAGGATCATGGGCCAGCCTGCAGATGCTCTAGCTTACAATTGTGAATGGACAATGTTTGCTTGGAGCTCTGTCAAGTGTACTTCATGGAGAGGGAGAATGGGAAGACAAGCCATCAGCAACATGTCCATTTAGGTTAAATGGTGCTTTCAGCAATTTAAGTTATTAATTTTTACAAATATTTTCTCAATTTATCTTCATTATGATTCTGCATATAAGTGAATAGAGCATAGAGGTATTTGGCAGTTTTGTCTAAGGTTGGCTCATTATTTCACTGATTCATTTATTTATCCACTTATTCGTACATTCATCATTTACTACAGTCTTATTTTGTGCTGGTCACTGTAGCACTTATTTGTTAGAAGAGCAAGCAAGGCTCTTTCAGGAAATTCATGCACTAGTGGGGAAGATAGGTGTAAATCAAGTATATAGGTAATCACACCAATAACTGAATAATAACAGACTGAGATAAATCCCATGAAGAAATGTGATATGTTCTTGGACAACATATCACATAGAAACGTGATTTAAACTCATCAGGTCATTGAGAAGGTGATGATGGACCTGAGATGTGACAGGGGATGAGAGGCAGGTAGGGAGGGCTGTGTGGGGGAAGGGCATTCCAGATAGAAGGGCTAGCACACGAAAAGAATCATAGCTGCAGGGATAATTGCACTTCTGAAAAATTAAAACAAGACCAGTGTGGCCAAGCTCAGAGAGCAGCTTGGAGTGTAAAGCAAGAGAAGAATAGAGAAATTGGTAGATCACGCAGGGCCAACTTCAGAATCTTGTCATGATTCTCAGAACAATGGGAAATCGCTAAAACCATCTCTCAGCTGAGGAGCCTCCAACTCTTGATTTCACCTCAGATCATGATCTCAGGTTTGTGAGATTGAGCCCTGCATTGGGCTCTGGGCTGGACGTGGAGCCTGCTTAAGATTTTCTCTCCCTCTCCCTCTGCCCATGTCCTCCCCCCACCCCCCCGGAAAAAAAAAAGATCTCCCAGCTGCCAGATGGACAGTGTCTTGGAAGCAATATCTGTTACTATTATCAGCTTTTCTAGCAAGAGTAGCTGAGAGCTTTAACTAGGTTATTGGATAGAGATGTCTGTACAGATTTCAAGATTGTTTAGGGGACTAAATCAATTTAGTGAGGAACTAGGTGTCAGGAAATGAAGTGAGCATTTAGTGAGGAGTTGGGTGTCAGGAAATGAAGGAGCATTTAGGGAGGAGTTAGGTGTCAGGAAATGAAGGAAATGAAAATAAGAATGGCTCCTAGTTTTCTGTCCTACGAGATTGAATAGATTCAAATGTCATTCACAGAAATAATACCAGAAGATGGCTGGGTTGGGGTACAAAGACTTTCAAAGTTTGGTTCTGATTTGGACATAATAAGATCCATGTAGCAGGTCTCCAAATGGAGATTTTGAGTGGCTAGTCAAATATATGGTGAGAAGTTCAGAGAAGAGGCTCTGGATGAAAAACATCTTTGAGTCATCAGCATTTAGATGGTGCCTGAAGCTAGGGATGTGGACATGATTGTCTTGCAGAGTTGTCATGAGGAAAGATGGGACCTCTGTCATAGCTTGGAGGAACTCCATTCAGATAGGCTATGTGCAGGAGGATGTACCTGCCAGGGTTACTGAGAAGGAGAAGCCAGAGGATGAAAAGAAATATGGAGAATGTTGTGCCCTGGAAGCCAGGAAAAGTGTTTCCAGGAGAATGAACAGTGTTGAAAGCTGTGGACAGGTTAGGTGAGGACTGAAGAGGTCCCATTAAGTATGGTGATGTGGTCCTCAGCCCCTCAGTTGGATTCTCCCAACTGCTTTTAAACATTAAGACTCTCCTTTTATTAAAAATTTTTAAAAAAGGGTAATAGATGCACTGAACTGTAAACTGAAAGTGGATTCACAATTCTGCCTTGAATTTACTATACAAACTAGTTAATGAAGATTTTAAAATTTGTTTATGGATATAGGAATGAATAGTCAAAAGCCTTTCAGTAAAATGATAATAAGTTTCTATTCCTAAAAAAAAAAAAAAAGACTCTTGTTTTAAAAGAAGACTTCCCCATTCCACATCTCCCTCCAAAGTTCTCTCTAGGTTCTCTCTCTCCCTGTACAACCAAACTTCTTGAAAAAATTTTCTGTGCTCTATTTCCCCCTTTCCCTCTGACTTCCACTCTCTCAAACACAGCTTCTTCCCCACCACCCTACTCATATGCCTCTCCTACTTTGTTATACTCTCTGCATTTTACATTATGATGGAGTTTTGCATAGAAAATTCTAATTTACATATCTAAATTCATAAATATTTTTATTTTTTGTCTGTACTGGATAGCCTTACTTAGATAGACCTTTCACACTTCAGGTGTATAAAAATTCACTATTATCTATTTTATTTTATTTTTACTAATTATTTTTTACTAATATCTATTTTAATTATTTTATATTTTATATTATTTTATATTTTATGTTATACATCAGTAATTAAATTTGATATAAAGTATGAGATAAGGATTTAACCTTATAAAGTTTCTGGTCACCAAGTCCACCTTGGGGGTCAGGAAGGGGTTTTCCCACACCAATAAGCAACTCTCCAATTCTAGCTGAGTGTCCTACAATTTAACTCAATTCTGACACTACCTACCTCAGTCCTGTAGGATGCCACCCTCTTCTTTAGCCACCAGTCATCTGTGCTTCTGACCTGCCAGCTATAGATTAGAGTTTCCAATGACCCCCTCCTTGGGTTCTGATTGATTTGCTAGAGAGGCTCACAGAATTTAGAGAAACATTTTACTTACTAGATTACCGGTTTCTTATAAAAAGATAAAATTCAGGAGCAGCCAGAGGGAAGAGATGCATAGGACAAGGTAGAGGGAAAGGGTGAGGAGCTTCCATGTCCTTTCCAAGGGGTGCCCCTTTGCCCAAATATCTAGGTGTTCACCAACCCAGAAGCTTTCCTAACCCCATCTTTTTGGGTTTGTATGGGAGCTTCATTTCCAAGGCATGATTGATTAAATCATTGGTCATTGGTGATTGATTCAACCTCCAGCCTCTCTCCTCCCCAGAGATAAGGGGGTGAATCTGCAACTTCCAACCCTCCAGTCACAAGGTTGTTTCCCATGGCAACCAGTTCCCATCCTTAAGTGACCTAGGGGACACTCCGAAAGTCACTTCATTAACATAACAAAAACATCTTTAGCTCTCTCACCACTTAGGGAATTCCAAGTATTTTAGAACCTCTGTGGTAGAAACTGGAGAAAGGCCAAATATGTATTTCTTATTAAAAGTCACAATATCACACTTATTTGGCTCTAAATAGCTAGGTGGTTGTCTCAGAAACATATCCTGAATGTGCTCCTCACTAATTTAAATAGGCTCTCTATTGCATCTCCTTCTTCAGTGTTCTTGAAGTGAATCCTTTTCACCCTCAGGAGGTGACAAATCAATGAGAATTGGAAAGACAAAACTGTAGAATATTGAAAAAAGCAACAATCTTGAACACAGTGTCCAGAACAAACAAAACACTATACGCTTGGTATTTGTTCAGACGAAAATGATAATAAAAGAGAGAAATGACCTAAAAATTAAGTTTCCAGTAGCATTTACATGAATAAGGCTCTCATACACACACACACACACACACACACACACACATACCTCCTTAGAGGTAACATTTTTTGTTTTTTTGCAGTAGCTTACCTTTTGTCATTTGTTTTTTGACTTGTCTGCAACCTAAACATATCATATGGGAGACCCAATACCCTAAAACACTTTATTAAATTCTTACTTTGAGCTCACCTGAGATAATTTCTAAATCACTGGCTTTAGTGTTTCTAGACCAAAATACTCCACAGTATTAGTAATTCTCGGCCTCTTCTTTATTATATTGCAAGTCACTTAAAGTCAGTGACTTGCCCATCTCCTTGCAGTGTGGCTTCTATAGCGCAGAGCTCAGTGCCAGGAAAAAACCTGTACTTTGATGATTCATTCCCTTTTATTGAGTGCATAGTGATAGGCCAAATCCTATACCAGGAAAGTGAAGAAGACAGATGTGCCATTAAGGCATAGTATAGTTTTCAAAGGACAAAAAGACAAAGTTGTATATGATTAAGTAAGATAAAAGGGTGCAATGGACTGAGTGTGTTTCCCCCAAACTCATATGTTTCAACCCTAATCCCCATATGATGCTATTAGGAGATGGGGCCTTTGGGAGGTAATTAGGTCACGACAGTGGAACCCTTGTGAATGACATTAGTGCCTTTATAATAAGAGGCCAGAGAGCTAACTAGCTATCTTTCCACCATGTGAGGATAGGGTAAGAAGGCAGCTGTCTAAAACCAGGGAGAAGGCCTTCATCATGAACCCAACCACGCTGCCACCCCAATCTAGGACTTCCAACTTCCAGAACTATGAGAAATAAATGCTTGTTGCTTACAGGGTGATTTGTTATAGCAGATTTGTTAAAACTAAGACAGAGTATTTATATGTACATTTAGAAATTACTACAAATATGAAAATTACTATGTGAATAGAAGGGGAGGGAAGGAGTACCTTACTAAGCCTGGTTGACCAGCACAAGAGCTGACAGTTGAGGTGTCTCTCGCAGAGAAGTGGGAATTTTGTAGGTGGAGAGGAGAAGAGAGGTGCACAAGGTACAGAAATGCCAGAAGAATGACATGGAGAGACATGGGAGCCCCACAGGCACTGATTACTTGGGAGTGAGCCTTGGTTTCTTGGGGCTGGAAGAGCCGGGGAGGAGCAGGGCAGCCCCACATGGAGGAGCTCTAGTTCCCAGGCTGAAGTCTGACCTTCATCTCAGAGAGCTCCAGAAAAGCTGAGGTAGGATCAGAGCTGTGGTTTTGCTCTATCACCATATAGCATGGAGGAGGTTATGTGGGAGGGAACTAGAGAGAGGAATAAGTTTGGGGGCATTCTGTAATAGCACAGGGAGGAAGGCTTAAATTTAAATGGAATCCAAACACTTCTGAGCAGCTCTACGTCTGATCCCAGACACCTTGCTGCATTATTAAACCAGCCAGCCCCTGAATTTGTGTTCCTGCTTTTGTCTTTGTTTCTTGCAGCTCTTCTTTTAAAAACTTTTTGTAAATTAAGACTTCATATTTTTAGAACAGTTTTGGGTTCAAAGCAAAATTGAGGGGAAGATACAGAGAATTAGCCCATGCCCCCTGTGCCCACACAAGCCTAGCTCCTCCCCCATTATTAGCATCCCCACCAGACTGGTCCATTCGTTACAGTTGATGAACCAACACTGATACATCATCATCACCCAAAGTCCCTGGTTTATAGTTCATTGTTGTTGCATATTCTATGTATTTGGACAAATGTATAACGATAAGTACCCATCATTTTGGTACCATACAGAGTATTTTCACTGCGCTAAAAATCCACTGTGCTCTGCTATTCCACTACTCCAACCCCCAGCATCCACTCTCTCCCGAGTTTTGTCTTTTCTAGGACATCATAGAGTTGGAATCATACAGTCTGTAGCCTTTTTAGATAGGCTTCTCTCACTGAGGAATACACATTTAAGTGTCCTCCATGTCTTTTCATGGCTTGATAGCTCATGCACACATAGTTTTGGAACTTAATTAAAAAAAACAAAACAAACAAACAAAAAAATTGTCCTCTTCTCAAACGTTTCCTCTACCTAAGTCCCTGGAATTTTGTTGTGCCTTTGGAGTAAGAGTTACCAATATTGGGAATATTTTTTAGATGTCATATTGTGGGAGAAGAGTCAGTTCGCAGTGTACTTGGCATGCACTGAGTTTATCTGATTTCCTCCTGGCCTGGGATGCGCCAAGTCTCCAAGAGCCCAGGGAAAGCACATAGTGAAGTTTGAGCAGGAAACCAAAGCAAATTTAACCTCATTCATCATTTTGATCACTTTGCCTGGAGCTGAACCTGCTTGAAAAGCTCTGAATAAAAATTGAAATTAAAAATAATTAAGGATTTTCAAAAAACATTTTCCAACAGAATTGTGTTTTTATAATTTCTGGTTTGTTTTTCCAATTTCCTTTGGAGAAAACAAAACTGAAGAAAATACTATTAAATACCAGGAGTAATATACAAAACAATATAATTACATATACATTTATACATGTATATATATTTGTATTGTTGTAAAACTCACTTTTCAGTTCCATTCAGTAAATGCCTTGTCTGAAGGGAGATGCATGCTTGTATAAGAAGAGGCATCTGCCTTCTCATGAGGACCAGACACACAGTTAACTTTGAGACAAGGAAGGTGTAGTAAGTGTCTTCTTTTTAAATACAAAAAACACGAAATTGAGCCAGAAGACAAAGAATACGTAGAATATAATAGTAAGCTACATGAGCATGCACACAATGTTAGAGCTTAAAGGGTGGGAAGGTCTTTTTCATTACATGTCAATAAAAATTGTGGAAACACTTTGGAATGGATGAAACAGGTATTCCTAGGCGTGATGTTCAACCACACTTCCATGTTATCTGATTCTACAGGGGCCTGCATCTTTGAGCCATTCTATAAATCTGGAAGTTGTAGAAAGCTTCTGCTAACGTGAATGAATTTCGTGCTGTGGAATACAATTAGCTATCATCCTGTGACTATCGACTAGTTCTGTATCTATTTATAAATTTATTTCAGTGTTTCTGATGGCACTTATATACATGTGTATTGTGTGAACTCTCCCTTGAATAACTGTAACATCTTACCTGTTCCCTTATTATTTCATGATGAAGAAAATCTTTGATACATATTTATATTTTATATTTGCTTGAAGCCACATTTTAGCTTCTTAAAATATTTATTTAACACGCCAAAATCATGATGTTGAGCATAATTCCTTATCTTCTATGCATTCTGGCTGGAGGTCACGGTGGGTGAAATGGGAATAGAGGGGAATAGTCTATTAGTATCCCCTCTTTTTGCCAAATTGTCCTCCCCATTCCAAGTTTAAAAAAAAGTAATAAATTAAGATCTAGAACCCTGCTTCTCAAAGCATGGTCTGTTGAAAAACAGCATTTACATCTGCTGGGACTTTGTTAGAAATGCAGAATCTCAGGACTCACCCCAGACTTACTTTGTTTAATAATATCCTTCACTACCTCTCACTGAAGTTTAAAAAGTGCTGATCTAGAACAGGGAGACCACATCATTCTCAGCTTTGATGCCTCTGCTTCCTAGCACCTGCCTGAGACAGAGCTTTAGAGTCCATGTACACAGCAGCAATAGGAAAAGGTATAAACCAGAAGCTAATTTTTCTTTTGTTAGATAAAATAATTGGCATAACTCTAATTGTCCACATTTTTGTAAGAGTTGGTCTTGAATGGGCAAAGAGACAAAAGGTAATGGGATCCACAGAGGGATGGATGATAACTGAGAGATGATAGATGATAGATAGATGATAGATAGATGATAGATAGATGATAGATAGATGATAGATAGATAGATAGATAGATAAATAGATAGATAGAGATAACCTCCTAGTAGTCCAAACCCTTTGTTGCTACAAGCTGTCCTCCCTCCACATTGGTTCAATCACACTCAAGACTTTTGGCCTTGCCACCAATCTTTGGACTTTTCTGCTCTTGAATTTGAGAC
This sequence comes from Leptonychotes weddellii, assembly GCF_054177405.1. NCBI lineage: Eukaryota > Metazoa > Chordata > Mammalia > Carnivora > Phocidae > Leptonychotes > Leptonychotes weddellii. The sequence goes on from NC_138377.1 coordinate 116,110,188, forward strand.
TTCACCTGATCTCCTTGACATTCTCTGAGGATTTTGCTGCTGCCACCTATGTGACTTTTTCTGTTGTTGGTAGATTGACTAGGCTGTCCTTGCCTGGCTTGGCCTCCACACCCATGTGTGGGTTCTGATCTCAGCCTTCCAAGTGGAGGAGGCCACCATGACCTCTAGGGTGACAGTTCACATGACAAGAGCACTTGTGGAAATTAGCCATGGCTCCCATAGATAAGAGCACATTATAGATTTCCTTCACCTAAACCACTGTCTTTCCAAATAAAACTCTTTGACTTGTCATGTATAAGAGTTGTATGATATTTGTGAGCATCTCTGGCCTTTACCCACTACATGCCATTCCCCTCCTCCTTGTTGTGACAACCTAAAACATCACCAGACATTGTCCAATGTTCCCTGGAGAGGTAGGCAAAATTGTCCTTGGCGGAGAGTCGCTGTCTTAGACGTTTATCTTTGTGTGCCAGGTTGCTATTACTGTATTTACAATCTTAACCTTGGAAACAATTAAGAGATTCCAACATCTGACCTGGGGGCTCACATAAAAGAGGCACTTGCCTGTCCCCATTATACTTCTATTCTGGATTCTTGGGTGCATAACAAAATAAAAACTCATCAGTGTTGTTTTATTTATTTTACTGCTATGCTTTAGGGAAAATGCAAAGTGATCTGGTGTGCATGAAGGAGATAGAAAGATGTATTTTCAAAGCACAGTTAGAATGGGGAGCAATTGCATGCAATCTTGTTGAAGAATGCCCTGCTTAACATGTACTTGGCATAATATAGCCAGCAGGTTGCAAATTATGGAATATAGATTTTCATTATCAGGTCTGCATAATGTATTTCCTATGCTTGAAGATCCGAATTTGAGGGTTGGTGGGAAGTATGTAAATTATTTGGTGCTGTAACTAAAGCTGAACATTTTTTACCTCAAGTTTTTATTGCCGTTTCCTTAATTTAAACACACCTATTACATTTGCATTTTTTTCAGTTGCTCTTTTTTCTAGTATGTTGCTATCATAGTCTCTGCCATGGGCTATCAACAGAGTATGGAAAATAATTTCATGGTTCTCGCAAGGTTGGAGAGAGCAGAGACAAGGGGGTCTGGCAATCTCCAGCTTGGGCACACCCACTGTGATGACTGGGAAAACCATGGAATCTGTTTTCCCATTAGCTGGAAGGAAAGGGTGAGGGGCAAACACTACTCATTTTCTAGTTCCTATCTGACCCTTGGACTTTGTCAAAGTCATTCATCACATGACCATTTTAAAGTCCCTTTTAAAAAAATTCAGTTCAGTATTTCTATTGCTTTGTAGAACATATTCCATCTGGCTCTTATTTTTGCCAGCAATCTTTCTGTCTTAGTTCATACCCTAGCTTACCACTTAGTAGCTGGAATATTTAATTTTTAACCAGGATGATCGTCAAAAGATATAAAAGTGGTGAGACACAACCAGATGGCAGCATAAACCAGGAGCAGATACTGAAGGTACTCGCTGTACCAGGGGCTTTGAGTCACTGGCTCATGGGGAAGCAAGGAGGAGAAAGGGCCAAGGGGAAGTCAATAGTCAAAGGGGAGGAGACCCAGAGTGGACCTAGAGCAGCCAGAGTGCAGGAGAGGGTCAGGTGTCATTCACCAATGGTATGGGAGTATTCCTCTACCTTAACAGGCATAGACTGTGTGTACCAAGCCTGGTTAGGCTGCACTTGCCCTAATACAAAATGAAAATCAAAACAGTGTTTATTTGATATGGTTATTGTGGCACTTAGCCAAGATTTGCAAGCAAAGCACATAGCACAGATGTTGACATGGCATAAATGTTCAATAAATATTAGCTAATGTGATCATCATGCTATTGCCTGCTCCTCATCCCTTTATGCATTCCTGTTGCCTTTTTCTACCTGGCGCATGTCTTATCTGTCCTTCTGGCTCTATTTCTCCATTCTCTCATTGTTGTTTAGAATTTTCTCATGTCCCTAATTTTGTTTCTGTCCTTTTACATTTCCCTATTACATTTCTCTTTTCCTGTTAGTATGTTGTCACACATTTCACCCAAATGTACGTGAAGAATGGACATGAGTAAATGAAATGGGGATACAAGGCACAAGGCAATTTTTAAAGTAATGAAGTTCTGCAAGCGAAAATGAGTAGAGCAGGATACTCCATTGGCACAGTAAGTGGGATTCAGTCCTTCTGAGTTCTGTGTCCAGGGAAGCCCATGATGCTTATGAGTTCCGTGTGGGTGGGGGTGGGGGGGAGATGACCCAAAGGAGGATATTTGTGGTGTCGTGTGGGGCCAAAAGTTGAGCTACTGGCAAATAGCATTTGTGTCCCCAGACTCTAGTCAGATCCCAACAAAGAGAAAACTAGGCATGAAAGCTGAGGGAAGTTATTTTTACAAGGGACTCTATGAAACTCAGGGACAAGGAGTGAAAAATTTAATCTTGGGTGACAATGGGCAATCCCAAGCTGGAGACGGGATCCTTCAGGCAGATGCCGGCCCTAACCCATGCAGTGTGGTCATGGAAGAAGAGAGTGCAGTACCTCTGGAGCACCTGCAGAATACCTTTTCGGCACTGACGTTATCTTGTTTGTATCTATATGCAGGTTACCTGAAGTTGTGGAGGCGGATCCAAAAGGGAAAATGTATGCTGATTCCTATTTCTAATCTCTCCCCTACACCCCCCCAGAAATCACAGTTCCGCATGTTTAAGGAGAGGCCAGGGAATCTGCATTTTAAACACGCACCCTTCCCACTCCTAGATCCTTGGAATGCATGCAGTGGCTGGCTCTATGGACCATACACTTAGAGCCACGTGAAATGTACCCAACTGAAAAATTACTATTCTTTTTTTGCCTTCCTTTTTAAAAACTTATTATTTTTCCCACTTTGATGGAGACTTAATTGACATACATCAAAAAATCACTATTCTGAGGGACCTTGGAAGTGAAAATCTTGAAAGATAGAAAAGATGTGGGGTAGAGGAAGAACTTAAAGTTGATTGAACTCTAAATACAGGCCGGCCTGTAGTTGTTGGCAGATTTCATCTTCCAAAGTTCTCCATTTACTTGTAAAATGTGAACTTTCCTTGACTTTGAGTTTGGGGTGGATGATGACATAAACATTGGTGATATCTTTGAGTATAAGTAAAAAATTAAAAAGAGATCTACCATATGATCCAGCAATTACCCTTCTGGGTATGTCTAAAGGAAGCAAAAATGCGAACTTGAAAAGGTCTGTGCACCCCCATAGTCACGGAAGCAAGACAACAGTGAATTTATAATTTATAATAGCCAAGACATGGAAACCACTTGAATGTCCACTGATGGATGAATGGATAAAGATAATGTGACACACACACACACACACACACAGGAATATTACTCAGTCACAACAAAGGAAATCCTGCCATTTTTGATAACATGGATGGACCTAGAGGGCATTATGCTAAATGAAATCAGTCAGACAGAGAAAGACAAAAACTGTATGATCTCATATATATGTGGAATCTACAACAAACAAACAGAAGCCCAACTCCTAGATAACAGAGAATAGACTGGTAGATGCCAGAGGCAGTGAGTAGAGAATGGGTAACTTGGGTGAAGGGGGTCAAGTGGTACAAACTTTCAGTTATAAAATAAATATAGTCTTGGAGATATGATGTACAGCATGGTGACCATGGTTAACAGTATTGTATTGTATATTTGAAAGTTGCTAAGAGAGTAGACCTTAAAAGTTCTCATCATACTCATACACAAAAATTGTAACTGTGTGTGGTGATGGATATTAACTACACTTACTGTGGTGATCATTTCACAAATAACAAATCATCATGTTGTTCACTTGAGGCTAATATAATGTTGTATGTCAATTATACACAAACAAATATATACAGACTGCTAAGATTTTGATGTTATCCTCCTTCCTACAGGAAGAGAAGATGTCACTCATTGTATTTGTTTCTTCAGACACCAGACAGCACATGACTATAGGAAAATGAGGCAAGTTCATGGTCCACACCCATTTCTGTGGAATAGTGCAAAAAGTCCTTCACTGGGCCAGAAAGTAGTAAAATCTGAATCCAAGACTCAGCTCTGTCACTTGCTAAGCGGCATCTTGAACAAAGCAGTTCTCTATACTTAAGTATCCTGCTCACGAAATAAGGGAAGAGTCTTAGATAATATTTCATGATGTTTCAAGATCTAGCATCATGTACTCTTAAGTCATTCCTTCATTGCATTTAAGGGCTGTTGAAAAATAAACAGTGATCAGAATGCTTAGTGACAATCTTCAGTTATAAAAAGCAAACCAATACTCTACTTCTATAGCAGGCTGGAGGGGGGAGGTGGGAAAAAATGGGGTTGTCCTGGGGAGGGAGGGAGGCTATCCCATCTGCTCTTATGATGAGGAAATAATCACTTAATGGCTGAGCAGTTTGTAATGCAGCTGCCAGGGGTGTAGGGACACAGCTGTTCTAAAAAAGAAAAAGAATCGGGCTCTTTCTTTTCTATATCCCATTGCCGATGAATTAACAATGTAGTTTTAAAATAAATGATTAACTCCTGGTGAGGAATGTTCTTTAGAGTCCCTTGATGAGTAAGGGTCTGAAGGGTTGATGAAGTTTCAAAGCTCCCATTTTAGGAATGAGTCATAAAAGTCGGAGAATCTGGCAGAAATAAGTCATGGGCAATGTACACCCCCCCCACTTGATATTGCTGTAATTGCCCGTCATTATTTTTACTCCCTGAGGTAAAATAAAATCAAAGCAATAACAGGTCAGAGTAACTCTCTCTTTTCTCTGGGCCACTGGGTTTCAAAGAAAAAAAAAAGAAGTTTCCATTCTTTGATGGCATCTGCTGGGCAAGCAGTGTGTCTGATATATTTTCATGTGATACTTAGAGTCATTTGAGAACATCTCAAGGTCTCTCCTGTGCAGATGACAAAACCGAGTCCAACTTTCTTCCTTGCCTGAGCTCACCCAGCGTCGAAGTCTGCAGTCATGTGGAGAAGTTAGAATAGTGGTTAGAGACACAGATTTTGAGCCAGCCTGTTTGAACCTGGAATTGCCACTGTGTGATCTAGGATAAGTCACTTAGCTCTTTGGAGCCTCAGCTTCCACTCAACACCGTGCCTAGCAGACTGTGACTATGGCAACAACTATTATTAATTCCATCTGGCTTCAAAGCCCTTGCTCTTTTACTATTATTTCTCTGCTGAAAGTCACATAGGTTTGTGGGAGAATTTTAAATCAAGCAAATAAATACATCCAGCTATGAGAAATCGAGCTTATACTGAAAAACAGTATGTGTGCTAGCTTCCCTAACATTTCCCTAATATTTCTGTTGTTAAGAAGGAAACACGAATCAAAAGGGATGTAATTCTGATTCCTTTCAGAGGATGTTCATCAAACAGCCTTTACTCATTGCCTCTCTACTCTGAGTATTAACTTGTGGGTTGTCAATGGTCCAAGCAGGACCTGTGCAGTATCTTGCATCCTGAGAAGTTGCCAGAGTCTGTCTTTCAATAGATTCCTGCTGGAAGGAAGTAAATCATAACCTAATCTCATCATCTCCAGATTGAGCAAGATCTGTTATATTACAAATCTGCTTAGTCAAGGATCAGCTCTCATGGCCTGCCTTCCTCCAGCTGTCTAAATATTGCTCAGCTCCAAAACCTCTTTCTCCCACTTCCTCTGTGAATCCTGGCCTGAGGCCTTGAGGCCACCTTGACCTTTTTCTCCTTTCCAGCTTTCCAAAGTCCTCTGCATCTGTGCCACACATTTGGGAACTTGTTTTTATTATCTTGTATGGTCTTTTGGTTCATTTTCAACCTATGTTTGTTTCTTGGGGTTGGGGACAATAGCAGAAATCATTTGTGGCTCTGGCAGAATTTAGCATTATATAGAAAGAGTAACCGAAGAATGGCTATACACTCAATCATTCAAAGTGTCGATTTTATATGAGATTAGATGCAGCCATAAAGGAATTGGTAAACTAGAAAATAAATGAGAAGAAATCACCTAGAATATTACCCAAGGACACAAAGATTCAAAATATGGAAGAGTGTGAAGACATCTGGCAGATCAAGCCTTAATAAAAATAATAATAATAATAAAAATTGAGGCCCCTGAAGAGAAGAAAAGAAACAATGAAGAGATAATGACAGAGTTTTCCTTTACAAAACAAAAGCACTGATACACAGATTCAAGAAACTCAGTGGCATCCAAATAGGGTAACTAAAATGATTGGATTTGGTTATTGTATTTTAGTATTAGAAGGTTAGTTTCATTCATTCACTATAGATGTTACATCATGTTTTATTTCTTGTTTCCTGTTGACATTTTAAGGTTATCTTTGTTTCTCTAAACTTGTAAGAATAAGAATATTTTAAGGGTTATTTGACAACTCAACAACTAAATATTTTGAGCATAAGCTTCTTTTATCATTTGGTTCTTTTTCATGGTGCCTTTGATCCCTTTGTTATCTGGTTATCTTTGACACTGTCCTGGTCATCTCATAAAAAACTTATTTGTAGGAATAATTTGAATGCATGCCTTACTTCAGGGAAGATTTGCATTTGCTTCTCCCAGGCTCCTAAGGCAAGTATTAGCTCAACTACATCTTCAAACAAATCCAAGGTTTGAGATTCACTGGGAGATCCATGTGATTTGAACCCTGGCCGCAGTCCCTCCCAAAAATTAGTCCTTCTCCCACTCATTTTCATTCTATGTTGCTGTTATGTTCCTACATTATTGGGTTCTATCAGACTCTCCATCCTGTGACAGTGCTGGGCTATGTCTGTCCTCTTTCCCTCATGAAGTCACCAAAAGTAAAGCTGATCTCTTAACTATGCTTTTGACATTTTTATGGGACAATGGAGATAAAAACCATGAAAAAGTGCCCATTTGTATATACTTTTCTTGGTTTCCAATTTTGTTCTCTTCTTTTTCCTTTCCTTTCCCCTTCCTCCCCTCCCCTTCCCTTCTCTTCCCCTTTTCCTCCTCTCCTCTCTTCTTCCCCTCTTTTTTCTTTCTTTCCTTCCTTCCTCCCTCCCTCCCTGCTTTCTTTCTATCTTTCTTTTTCCTTCCTTCCTCCCTCCCTTCCTCCTTCCCTTCTTTCTTTCTTTCTCTTCCCTTCCTTCCTCCCACACCCCTTCCTTCCTTTCTTTCTTCCTTCCTTCCTCCCTCCCTCCCTGCTTTCTTTCTATCTTTCTTTTTCCTTCCTTCCTCCCTCCCTTCCTCCTTCCCTTCTTTCTTTCTTTCTCTTCCCTTCCTTCCTCCCACATCCCTTCCTTCCTTTCTTTCTTCCTTTCTTTCTTTCTTTCTTTCTTTCTTTCTTTCTTTCTTTCTTTCTTTCTTTCTTTTTTTCTTTCTTTCTTTCTCTCCTCTTCTGTGTCCTGGTAATTCCTTACTCTTTTGCAAGCTCTTTGATCTTATAATCACTATTTCTTCAGTTTTTACTGAGTATGTGCTGTTGTTTGCAATGAGTTTTGATCAAGTAATCTATTATTCCTCTCAAATACTTCTTTATGTCACAGTACATAACAATTTGTAATTAACAAATATAGTGGTTTTTCTGTATTTTATCTTCCTCCTTCTAATTTTATATATGCCCCCAGAGTTCACCATACCTCCAGCACCTAACATTGTGCCTGGCATGTAGTAGCTTCTAAATATACTAAATAAATGTCCTTTGACATTTCCTCATCTCTAGGATAGGAAAAATACTACCTACCTTATTGATTTATTGTAGAATTATAATTTATAGGCATTGATATAAGAAAGTAATTGTTGTAGATTATTATGGTTAAATATCAGCAGATGTTAAGAAGTAACTAGCTTGAATGTGACTGATTACATAGCCTGCAGAATCTATCCTATTTCAAATGTCCTTGTTGCTTTCACTTTACTGAGAAGCTACACTTGCTTTGACCCTTTCCTCACACATTTGAAATCTTGAGCAACCAATATTGATTTATCTCTGCAGTGATGGAGATGGCCTTTCAAGGAAACATCATAAATATCTGCTGTCAGTTTGAATTTCTTTTGTTTTCAATGGTTCTGTTTTTAAAATTTTACAGTATTTATGGTAAGGAGCCAGTTTCCAGATGTGAAATCTATGTCAAGTATTTGTTTTTCTAATATTTAATACTTGAAGTAGCCAGAATCTATTTTAAGAAAAGACTTCTCTCTGTGTCTTATTTTTCCCCCTTAGTCTTTGCAGGGTGGAGTGGGAGATACAAGAACAGGGATATTGTCTCCCTATCTTGACAGCATGGTAAGGACCACCATAGTGGTGTATGCAAAAAAATATAGGGCTGGGATGAGTGATTTATATATCTCAGCTTTCCCTTGGGCCTCACCATCCTCTGACAATCCTGCCAATTCTTTTCTTTCTCTGATAATTTACAAGTGTTAGGATGATGACACTACTTTTGGGTCCAGGAGCATTCACAATTTTGTTTTGTTCAGCCCAGGAAATTCATAAATGTTCTTTTATGATGAAGAAGATGATGGCTACATGAAATATTACACTCTGAAATAGGACCAACCATTTGTGATAGCAGAATTAATGTCAGCCCCTCTGACACTAGAGTTATTAATTTTCTGTTAGATGAAATGAATAGTTTGGACTCCATATTTTTCCTTCCTGAGTTAACATTTTTCACTCTATAATAGGATGTAAAATGGGCCCTACCTGTCTCATTTTGGCTGAAGCTACAAAGATCAAGAATAAAATGATAGCTTCCGATTACCCCACAGGAAGATACTAAACTACTAATGCTACTTGATCTTACTGGAGCACTGAGAGCATTTCAGGGGGAGAATCTTGGTTGTATAGCAGTGCCTTGCATATTGCAGGGCTTTTACATCCTAGCACCATCCCCTAGCAAACTTGCCATAGAACTCCCTGGGTAAAATGTCAACCCCAAAATGTACTTTACATATTTCCAAGTACACAGAAGAGAATAATGTTAATTTCTCATTAAGAACGACTTTCAAGCTGATTATCAACCTCTAGAGTGGAAACAGTTTGAAATTAATAAGCAGAGAGAATTTCTTTGCAGAATGTGCACCATCCACACTCCCAAAGGACAAGAATACATGGTGCTCCCTTCACCTACATCAGTTGAGAGTCTGGGGGAGCCTTTGGAAGACATACCATCTATCCCACAAGTGAGAAAACCATGACAATTGGTATAACATGTGTTTTGAGTCACCTGAGGCAGAACATGGGAAAAGTAGAGAGAGAGAGACAGAGAGACAGAGAGCTCAATTGAAAAACATGTTTGTCCAGGCTGGAAGGCATTCTACATAAGCACTTCTATTAAATCATTTAAAGAAACTCCAGGGAAGGAAAAGTATCCTGAATCTTCAAGGAATCATTTGGGGTGATTTGTTATTCTAAATAAATAATCACTCTTTTAAAAAACTTATTGTGATAAAACATACATAACAAAAATTTTACCATTTTAACCATTTTTAAGTGTACAATTCTGTGTTGTTAAGTACCTTTACAAGGTTTTGAAACTATGAACACATACATCTCCAGGACATTTTCATCTTCCAGAACTAAAACTCTGTACCCATTAAACACTAACTCCCTGTTTCCCTGATTCCCTAGCCCCTGGAAACCACCATTCTATTTCCTACCCACGAATTTGACTACTCAGTAAAATCCTATGAAGTAGTACATTTACCCTGTGGATATTCTCTAGATAGGAGAATGCTTTATACTAATGAAACATAGAAGAATGCTTTATACTAATAAGAAAGTTAGAAAATAAGGGTACTAGCAGGGATGGGGTCCTTCCACATGGCAAGTTTGCTTTCTGGGGAAAGAAACCAAATAAGATTCTGTCAACGTTACCCCAAAATCTTAAAAACAGAAAGTGATAAGAAATTAGGTCAGAGAAGGAGGACCAGAGCTGTTCCCAGGGCAGGTGGCATAGTGTTTATCCCTTTAGATGATGTATTATAATCGAGCAAGCCCCAAGTTCTTCAAGGGATACTTATTAGGCACTCCCTTTGATTTTGTTACTGCCATAAATGTCACAGTGGATGCTACAGAAGCTCTGGAATCTAACACAGAATTGGGTTGCTTTTTGTTGTTGTTTTTTGAGCCATAGGGTTCTTTATGTATTCCAGTTATGAATCCCTTATAAGATATATGATTTGAAAATATTTTCTCCCATTTCATGGGTTGCCTTTCCACTCTATAGATAGTGTCTATGGATGCACAATTTTCTAAAATTTTGATGAAGTCTAATTGATGTATTTTTTTTCTTTTGTTGCCTGCACTTTTGGTATTGATTTCAAGAAATCATTGCCAAATCCATTATGAAACTTCCCTCCTATGTTTTCTTCTTCTAAGAGTTGTATAGTTTTAGCTCTTACACTTAGGTCTTTGATACATTTTGAGTTAATTTTTGTATGTGGTGTAAGGTAAGGATTTAAATTCATTCTTTTGTAGGTGGATATCTAGTTTTCCCAACACCATTTTCTAAAGATTGCCCTTTCCATATTGAGTGGTCTAGGGACCCTTGTCAAGTCATTGAACCATATATACAAGGATTTATTTCTAGAATCTTTAGTCTATTCCATTGTCCTATATGTCTGTTTTTATGCCAGTGCCACATTGTTTTAATTGCCATAGCTTTGTAGTAAACTTTAAAATCAGGAAATGTGAGACCTCCAACTTTGTTCTCCATTTTCAAGGTTGTTTTGGCTACTCAGGGTGCCTTGAGATTCTATATGAATTTTAGGATGGATTTTTCTCTTTCAGCAAAGAATGCTGCTGGGGTTTTGATGGAGATTTTATCGACTGTATAGAGATCACTTTGGGTAGCCTTACACCTTAACAATATTAAGTTTCTAAGCCACGAACCAAAATGTCTTTCCATTTATTTGTGTTTATTTAATTTTCTGCAATGTTTTGTAGTTGTCAAGGCAAAATTTTTTCATCTCTTATGTTAACTTTATTCCTAAGTATTTTATTCTTTTTAATGCTATATAAATAGAATTATTTTCTCAATTTACTTTTCATATTGTGCAGTGTTGATGCATAGAAATGCAACTGATTTTTACATGTCGGTTTTGTATCTGTGATTTCATTGAATTTGTTTATTGGTTCTAACACATTTTTGTAGAATACTTAGGATTTTTCTACATATAAGATCATGTCATATGCAGAGATAATTTTATTTCTTCCTTTCTAATTTGGATGCCTTTATTTCTTTTTCTTATCTAATTGCTCTGGCTATAGCTTCTAGTACTATGTTGTGTACAAGTAGCAAAACGGGGCAGACTTTTCTTATTCCTCATCTTAGAGAAAAAGCTTTAGTCTTTCCTGTTTTGCTATGATGGTAGCTGTGGGTTTTTCATATATTACCTTTATTATATTGAGGTAGTTTATTGTATTCTTAATTTGTTGAGTCTTTTTATCATGGAAGAGTATTGAATACTGTCAAACACTCTTTCTTTTTCAAGTGAGATGATCATGTGGCTTTGTTTCTTCATTCTATTAACAGTGATTGTTTCTTATAGTTGAATAATCTTTGTATCACAGAAACAAATTCCACTTGGTGATTGTATATAATCCTTTTAACATGTTGCTGAATCTGATTTTCTGGTTATTTTTTTGAGGATTTTTGCATCAATATTCATCAAAGATTTTGGTCTGTATTTTCTTTTATTTGTGAGGTCATTGTCTGGCGTTGGTATCAGGGTAATGCTGACCTCATCAAATGAGTTAGGAAGTGTTCCCTTCTCCAATTTTTTGGAAAAGTCTGAGAAGGATTGGTGTTATCTCATCTATAAATATTTGGTGTTATCTTCATCAATGAATCCATTTGGTCTTGGACTTTTCTTTGATGGGATGATTTTGATTACTGATTTAGTCTCCTTACTAGTTTTAGATCTGTTCAGGTTTTCTATTTCTTTATGATTTATAGGAATTTCTCCTTCCATCTAGTTACCCAATTTGTTGGTTTATAATTGTTTATTGGACTCTTACAGTTTTTTCAATTTATGTAGTATAATGGTAATGTCCCACTTCATTTCTACTTTTAGTTATTTGTTTTTTTATTATATTCAGTTAGCCGCTGTATGAGTACATCATTAGTTTATGATGTAGTGTTCAATGATTCATTAGTAATGTATAACACCCAGTGCACATCACAACACGTGCCCTCCTTAATACCCAACACCCTGTTACCCTCTCCCCTCACTCCCCTCGCCTCTGAGACCCTCAGTTCGTTTCCCAGGGTTCATAGTCTCTCATGGTTCATCTCCGTCTCTGATTCCTCCCTCTTCAGATTTCCCAGATTTCCCTCCCCTCCCCTGTGGTCCTCCGGCTATTGCTTATGTTCCACATATGAGTGAAACCATATCATAATTGTCTTTCTCTGCTTGACTTACTTCACTTAGCATAATCCCCTCCAGCTCCATCCATGTCAATGCAAATAGTGGGTATTCATCCTTTCTGATGGCTGAGTAATATTCCATTGAATATATGGGCCACATCTTCTTTATCCATTCGTGTGTTGAAGGGTATCTCCATTCCTTCCACAGTTTGGCTATTGTGGAAATTCCTGCTATGAACATTGGGGTGCATGTGCCCCTTCTTTTCACTACATCTGTATCTTTGGGGTAAATACCTACTAGTGCAATTGCTGGGTCATAGGGTAGCTCTATTTTTTTGTTTTGTTTTGTTTTTATAAATAAAGTTTTATTGGAACATAGACACAGTTGTTTGTTTACATATTGTCTATGGCTGCATTCTCAGTATCACAGCAGAGTTGAGCTGCAATAGAGACCATATGGCCCACATAGCCTAAAATGTTTATTAACTGACCTTTTATAGATAAAGTTTGCAAAGCCCTTATTTTTTTTT
>NC_138377.1:116123588-116146210 GCF_054177405.1 Leptonychotes weddellii
TACCTCTGAAACAAATAATGCAATATATGTTAAGAAAAAAAAAAGAAGAAGAAGGTAGCGGGAGGGGAAGAATGAAGCGGAGGAAATCGGAGGGGTAGACGAACCATGAGAGACGATGGACTCTGAAAAACAAACAGGGTTCTAGAGGGGAGGGGGTGGGAGGATGGGTTAGCCTGGTGGTGGGTATTGAGCAGGGCACATTCTGCATGGAGCACTGGGTGTTATGCACAAACAATGAATCATGGAACACTTCATCTAAAACTAATGATGTAATGTTTGGGGATTAACATAAGAATAAAAAAAAAAATCAAAAAAAAAAAAAAAGTAAGAGATTAAGTAGAGAGTGAAAGTATTTTCCTCCTCAGACCCATGTCTCTATTTCCTTTCCCAAAAGTAACTATAATGAAGCATTTCTTACAAACATTTTATTTTATATATATATCCCTACAAATAAATTATAGTATCACTCTGTTCTTTTTTTACTGATGCATAAAAGTTCTTTAATGTGCATACTAATCTTCAACCTGCTATATGTGCTGTACATCTATTCTGTCCGTTTATAATTATCTTTCAAGTTTTATTACAGTGCCTGACTGCCTTCCCTCCTTCCTTCCCTCTTTCGTTCCTTCTCTGTTTCTTTTTCTCTCTCTCTTTCTCTGTCTCTGTTTCTCCATCTCTCCTTCTCTGTAGGGATATCTTTCATTTGATTCATTAAACTTGTTTATCTCTTAATTTGTAGCTTGGGTTTGTTTTGTCTTGTTAAGAATGCTTTTCCTATCTCAAAATCAAATAGGCCTTTTTTTTCACATTTTCTTACAAATTTTTAGAATTTTAAGGGGGATTTGTGTGTGTGTGTGTGTTTATTTCAAGGATCTTTTTACAAGCCTTTTACCTATGATTTTATTGTTTATTTCTTTTTTTTTTTAAAGATTTTATTTATTTATTTGACAGAGAGAGAGACAGCGAGAGAGGGAACACAAGCAGGGGGAGTGGGAGAGGGAGAAGCAGGCTTCCCGCCGAGCAGGGAGCCCGATGCGGGGCTCGATCCCAGGACCCTGAGATCATGACCTGAGCGGAAGGCAGTCGCTTAACCAACTGAGCCACCCAGGCGCCCCTGATTTTATTGTTTATTTCTAATTAACAGGATTGTGAGCAGAACATATCATGTGTATGATATTGATACTTCAGTTTATCAAACTTTTCTTTATGGCCTAATATAGAGTCAATTTTTTTTTTTTTAAAGTTACGTATGGACTTGAACAGAATGTGGTTTCTATTTGTTGGTTAGAAAGTATATTTATGTATATAAATTATGTGTTTGTGAATTTATGTATAAATACGTACAGTTATATATTAATATATATATGTTACATATTATCTATAAAACACAAGCAAAATATTATATAGATACACATATATATGTATGTATATATGTTATAAATTGATATTTAGATCTATACACATGCACACAAACAGTTGTTAGAAGTGTTTTTCAATTTTTTTACTGCCCTACTAATTTTTTGTCTATCAGTTTCTGAGAGGTGTGAATTGAAATGTACTTTTGGGGGCGCCTGGGTGGCTCAGTTGGTTAAGCAACTGCCTTTGGCTCAGGTCATGATTCTGGAGTCCCAGGATCGAGTCCGGCATCGGGCTCCCTGCTCGGCGGGGAGCCTGCTTCTCCCTCTGACCCTCCCCCCTCTCATGTACTCTCTCTCATTCTCGCTCTCTCAAATGAATAAATAAATCTTAAAAAAAAAAATTAAAAAAAAGAAATGTACTTTTGGAATTGTGTATCTGTCAATTTCACCATGTAATTCTGTAATTTTTTTTTCACTACCTATTTTCAAGCTATATTTTTAGATGCAAGCAATTTCATATTTTCTGTATCTCTGTAATGATCATCACTTTTATCTTACCATAAAAACTTTATCCCTATTTATAACTTTCAATACTCTTTACCTTCAATCAATTTTATTATTCTAATATTTATTAATGTAATCTAACATTTAATATAATCAAATTTATTAATCTAATACCATTGCGATAACAGCTTTTTTTGATTAGTGTTTGTTCAGTATGTACTTTCCTACCATGATATTTTCAACTGTCTATGTTATTTTGCTTTAGGTATGTTTCTTGTCAGCAATAATAGATTTGATTCTGATCTCACCCATTTCCCATGTTTTGTTCATTATGTTTTGTTCATTATCGTTGTAGTCTCACCTTGTTTTCCTTTCTCAAAAGTCATTATTCGTTTTTATAACCAAGCAGTGCTAACATATTTAACAGTTTATTTGGTCTCTTTTTTTTTTTTGTATGCCACTCTTTTATGTTGAACTTCCTTCTCTCAGAGATTATATTTCATTGTCTAAAAAGTCATGATTTTCCTCATCCCGTTGCGGGTTCTGTGCTTCTAAGTTGGTAGTTATTGATCTTCAACTTCTGCATCCTGTATTAGCCTATTAAACCTGAATCGGGTTAACATAGCTAGCAGGCACTTTTGAATGTGTCCCAGCCAGGGGCCCTATACCTTTCATTAAAACAAGAGCTTTTGTTTTAATATTTTTGACTTGGGTCACTGTACCATATTAGTAGCCCGAATTCAGAATTCATACGTACTTATGGTCCTGGCCAGGCGGCCTCTTTTCCACCCTGGGCCTTGGGAGGCAGGCATGTTTCTTTGCCAAGGACAGGAGTCCTCACCCTGGGCAGCAGGGAGCCCACCCCCATGCTGTTCAGGCCTGTCCCATTCCCTGGGTACCACCATGAGACCACTGGTTTCCATTTCTACACATCATTGACTCCAAGTTGCCTCTCCAATTCTTGTTCTTTGGGATTGCCTTTTGTGGAGGGTTTAAATTTCTGTATACATTTAACAATTTTTTTTTTGTAAATTTTTTTTTTTATTAAATGTTTTATTTATTCATGAAAGTCAGAGAGAGAGAGGCAGAGGCAGAGGGAGAAGCAGGCTCCCCGCCTAGCAGGGAGCCCGATGAGGGACTCGATCCCAGAACCCTGGGATCATGACCTGAGCCGAAGGCAGACGCTTAACCATCTGAGCCACCCAGGCGCCCCTAACAATTTTTATTTTATTTTATGTTTTAGTTTTTCCATGTGCTTGAAATGAAAAAGAGAATTTCCCCTGGCAGTTCAGTCTGCCTAATTGACCACGGGTCCCTTCAGCCTCCTCCATGTTAGCCTATAACTCTCTCCCTCAGAATCTGCTACTTACTGGGGTCAACAGCTGAAGATGGGAGAGACCCTCATCACCCTGCCTATTGTATGTGTGACTTTCACTTCCCCACTCACTGAGAAGTGGGGGCATACAAAGATCGGCTACGTCCAGAGTGTCCCTACATGAGACTGGACCCTTGGGCTGCATGCCCACTATAAGGACTCCAGGCTACTACTACTGAGGCACACATGAGATAAGGCCAACATTACCCACACCCTCCAGACCCTTCCAACCTGAGTGTTTTGGAGTCTGTGGAATACCATGCAGGACCTCACCTCCTCCTTGCTTCAGTGAATCTCTGCATGCACTCCTACGCATAGCATTCAAGGACCCTAATCTGCTCCTTTGGGCCATAGGGAACTTCTTATAGGACTATGGAATGAATATTTGTTTCCCCCAAAAATACACATGTTGAAACCCTAATTTCCAATATGATAGTATTTGGAGGTAATTACGTCATGAAGGCAAACCCTTATAATGGCATTGGTGCCCTTATAAGAAAAGACAGGGGAGAACTTGCTTCCTTTCTCTGTGACCCACCATGTCAGGACACAGCAAGAAGGTGACTGTCTGCAAACCCTTCTCTAGAACTGGCATGCTGGTATGCTTATTGCAGATTTCTGTCTCCAGGATGGTGAGAAATAAGTACTTGTTACGTAAGCCCCCAGTCTATGCGGTTCTGGCATAGCAGCCTGGACAAACTAAGATGTATAATTTCTGGAAAGCAGTATCATCTCCTTCACCAGTGTGCCTCTCCATGTGCCCAGCTGACCTCCCCATCCCTGTCTTAGAAAGTTTGCACTCAGCTTGCCAGACTGATTTAAGGCACCACCATCTCCATCTCTCAAAACTTCCTGGCCTTCTTGTACCACAGCCAGGCGGTGATTAGCATTCTCTCCTGTCCAAGGCACCTTTTACCTCATACACACACACAAACACACACACGCACACATACATACACACACGTATGTATGTATTTATATAGATAGAGAAATATACATATATAGAAATATATATATGTTTATTAATACTTTCCCTGCCACCCCAATACAAGTATAAGTAATTGAGGACAGAGAATGTGTATTAGTTGGTTTCATGTCCCAGACACCTGTCATGGTCTCTGGTACAAGGCTGATATTCAGGGAAGGCATGTTAAATGAATAAGGGTGTTTGTGTGAACAAAGACTTCTGTTTCCTTTCTGATCTCCATCTGGGGTACAGCCTTTCGAACACAGGGCCCTAGATCCCTGCTCCCACCTCAAGTAACCATGAACCCTGAACTTCAGTTCAGTCAGCTAATAGCCCTAATCATGGACTCTCCCTGACAGTACAGTCCATGAAATCATTCATTGTATCTCAGCTGGAGCCTGGACTGCATCTATTCTTAGGGTTCAGGCTTATCTCTCTATATGTCAGGTAATCAATAGAGTAGGAGTAGCTCAGGTAAATTTAGATAAGAGGGTGTACAAACTTCTGGAACCCATGAATGTGACCTTCTTTCGAAAAAGGGTATTTGCAGCCATAATAAAGGATCTTGAGATGAGGGGATGATCCTGGATTATCCAATGGTCCCTGAATCCAATGACAAGGGTCCTTATAAGAGGAAGGCAGAGAGATATTTGAGACAGATGGAAGAGAAGATACAGAGAAGAGGAGAGGCAGTGTGATCTTGTGTGATCAGGTTGATGCAGTTGCCCAACAGCATCTGACAGCTGGAAGAGGCAAAGAATGGGTTCTTCCAGAATGGAACCTCCAGAGGGAATGTAGTCCTGCTCAGACCTTGAGTTTGGATTCCTGGTCTTCAGAACTGGAAGAGAATAAATATTTTAAGCCACCAAATTTGCAATGATTTGTTACATCAGCCCTAAGAAGCTCATGTAATCCTCCATCCAAGAGGATGGACAGTCCAAAATTGGAGTCCACTCGTTGGCACCATGTTACCACTCTGGCTTCTCAGAGGCAACTGTGGCGGTCCTCTCCACCAGCCATGGATGCCATATCCAGCCATATGCTCAGCATCTCATTTGACTTGGGTCTTAATTACAACAGCTCTGAGTGGTCATTCTTCCCAGTCCAGTCTTGCCAGAGCCATGTTCCCCAAGCAGGTCCCAGTGGCTGGGTCAATATGGTAGCATTGTCTCACTGTGTACCCCTCAAGCAATCACCTCATTTTGATAGCTTAATCCCTTCTGGAGAGTCATGTCCACTGTCTTGGTGAGCTTCACCTCACAGGCTTCATTTCAGTTACCTTGAGCCTCAAGGAAGGGATCTGGGTCTTGAACTCATTCCATCAGAAGGTCATAGTGTTGCTATTTAAATTTGCTCCATCTCCTTCTGCAACCTCTAATTTGTCTGCATTAGTGGGTATGGAGATTGGGGGAGGGGTGGGGACAAGACCCCATCGGCCAACTCAGGCCCCAGAACAAAATGACTTGCTCTACATTTAAGAAACCAGAGAACCCGTTCTGCTACTTTTTCTGAAACAAAAGAATTGCTGGAGAGAGAAAGTCTCTGCCTCTATGGAGTTTTAAATGACACTCTTGCACTTTAAAAAATGTGCCACAGAGAACATAGTAACTGAGAACAATGAGCGGGAGGACCTCACTAGTTGAAGAAATAAGAAAACTTGATTCTAAGCAAATGTTAGAGATTCCCTGAGGACTCCCCTAGTCATTTGGGAAGGACATAGAGCATGTCCAGAAGACCCAGATTAGGGGGATGTACGTGGGAAGAGCAGTTATTATAGGGTGGCGAGGACTGGAAAAGTCTGAGCACATATTCGTTCCTTTGTCCAGATGTTTATTGAAGACCTAACATGTGACAGGCATTTGCCAGTGGCTAAAGGAAAATGCATACCCCATGTACTGAATTAGAACTGGTCTCTGCCCTTACAAATGGAGGCAATAATTTGAAGTATGAGTTATTAAACATTACAGATATTATGATAGAAGACTGTACTGGGTACAGTGGGAACAAGATAAAGGGAAGTAGAAAATCTATGGGAGAACAACGCTAGTTCATGCACTCTCAGTGGGGGTTATATAATCCCTAAGGTGGCAAAAATTGGTTCTTGGGGAGGGAGAAGCAGAAAATTCTTAGATATTACAATAGCTTGTGGCCTTCCAAAGGATTGCATTACATAAACAGATATATAGCACATTTGTGCTATTAAAATTTTATAGGGTGGCAATTAGGGGAAAAAATGTCTTAAAAGTCTCCTTGGGAGAACAATAATGAATAAAAATGGTTGGAAAACACTGTACTAGGTCAATCTTTTTTTTTTTTTTAAAGATTTTATTTATTTATTTGACAGGGAGAGACACAGCAAGAGAGGAAACACAAGCAGGGGGAACGGGAGAGAGAGAAGCAGGCTTCCTGCGGAGCAGGGAGCCTGATGCGGGGCTCGATCCCTGGATGCTGGGATCATGACCTGAGCCGAAGGCAGACGCTTAATGACTGAGCCACCCAGGTGCCCCATGTACTAGATCAATCTTTTTAAGAAGGCTCTTCCCTCCCCCCCCTCCCACCTGCCCGATGGTGTGGGAGGAGGAGGCAGAAGAGCAGCATGAACAAAGACCTCGAGGGGTGAGAGGGAATGGTGTTTCTGAGCTAGCAGGGATTCTCCACACAGATTAATCTCATTGGAGAACCAATACCAAAGACTGTATTGAGCAATGAACTTGGGAAGCAGATGGGCCTAATTCCAACTTGGCATCTCTCAGAGGAGTTGGGGCTGCTGTGTTGGATCCAAGGTCAAGACATATACCAATAGCAAGACCTGGCAGTGTCAACAAGTCCTGCTGCCAAGGTTTTCCCCTGGGCTTTGACCTCTTTGACATTGATATTGGCTGGTCCAGACCAGGTTAGCTTTGGGTTACTCCCAGCAAAGTTCTGGTCTTTCTATTTCCATTAGTTCATACTCTGCTCTGGACCAATGTCTTTCCCTCCTGCCCTGTCTGCAGGAACTCCCAGCAGGCTTTACGACTCGGAAGACCCTAATCCTGGTTTGGACAGGATATGGGACTTTCAGTGCTAAAACCAGGACAGTCTCAGGCAAACCCAAATGGTTGATGACCCTATTTAGGACCAAGGTTATACCTTTTCGACCTTCAACAGGTAGGTACAGCTAATGGGCAGCTAAGCATCTTTCCCCTCACAGCCTACGCCCAACTATTTAAGCACCTGTTACTGCTTACAGCAGTGAGTCTCAGCCTTGACTACATATTATAATCACCTGGAAAACTTTTAAAACTCCTGCTGCATAAGCCTCACCCTAGAACAATTAAATCAGAATCTCTTGGATTAGAACCAGGCATCCATATTTTTTTAAAGCATCCCAGATGATTTCAGTATATAGCCAAGGTGAAAACCACTGGTTTAGAGCAACAGCAGTGAAAAACTATTCGAGTAAGGTAATCACATTGAGTTGGCTCTAATTTGGAGGAACTATAGGGTTTTTTTGTTTTTGTTTTGTTTTTAACCTTGATGGTTTCACACATATGTCTCCATATAAGGGTCATGGGTACTTGGGTCTGTCAATATTTTGGGAATTAGAGCCATTAAATCAAGAGTTAAAATTGAACAAAAATGCGATGTAGAAATAATTTCTTTTTAGCATCTGTATGCGTCTGGTTTTTGTCTGCATGGGTTCCTTTCTGGCAGGTCAGAACCAATGGAACAGGGCAGTCTCAGTTTGTGGGAGCTTTGTCACACGGAGAGGATCTCAGATTTAAATTCAACCAGTAACACTTAAAACTAATGGCTCACTGCTGTTAGCAGCTGGTAGACTTCTCTGAATTTGGCATGAGTAATCTAAAATCATTCCCATCAATAACCTGCCCTGGGGGTGCCTCAAGGTATCCGTAGGGCTGCTGTCGCCATTTAGAAGGATTACCCATCCATCTGAATGGTTAGCATGCATAGAGCTGCTTGCTAACATATGAAAGAAATAAAATAAGGAACTGGTTTGCAGCTGAGTTCAGATTCACAAACAAATGTCAGCTTTCAGAACGTCTATGAAGGCATTGAGTAGCCATTGGCCGTAGGCCCAGGGACTATTTCTAGGACCTTCCATAAAGTTAACCTTTTTATGGGCATTTTTATTTTTTATTATCTAATGATGGCCTAAAGCAAATAAGAAGCAACCTCAGCTCCCTGTAGCCACAAATATAACTGAGGTGAGATTAAGTCTGAGTCAAGGGGTATTCAAAAATACTTTTCCTAAGGACATTCTTTACTAACGGGTCTTAAGTGGAAAAACAACACAGTTGTGCTTATTGCCCTCTGTGACTATTTTGTAATGGGGATAATATCTTGAAGTCATTCAACCGCTGCATCTAATCCTGAGACATCCCTCATTCCTGGCCGTCCCTTGGTTTCATGTGAACAACTAGTCTGGAGTACTCAGATCATATGCCTAGGAAAGAGAGACCATGATGTCTCTTGCCCTAAGGAAACAGAGTTTCAGAGTCTTTCTGAATAGACTGGAAGAAATAAGTAGAAACTCTGCACCCACTGATCACCGAATGTGTGAAAAGGAAGAGAGACAGAGGTGAGACAGACCAAGAGGTCCCTGGTCCTCATGCCTGCTCTGGCCGGAATCCTGGAGGGGGTGGAAACTAGTTAGGGTCTGGGTAAAGTCACAGTACTTCCCTTCAGAATCACATGGCGATTGTCGAGGGCCTAATTAGCCCTGTGAATTGTGGATGATAGAGAGTGGTACAGCTCCAAGTGACTATTAAAAGTCTTGGCTTACGTACTTTTTGGCTTATGTGAGTGGTTATTTCATGTAATAGAAGCCACATTATTGATTATAAGGGTTCATCAGAGCTATATCCTGAATGAGTCTCTGTAGCCATTAAAACCAGAATATGCAGGGCAGGGCCAACATAATGTAGTTTAATGCAATGCAGTCCTGCCCCTGCTCCATATGGCATGTTCACAGCACCAGTGACAGAAGGCTGAAGGAGCAGGCTGATGAAGGACAACACCTCAAAGACAAGCGGACCACGATGAGCCCATCCACATAGAACAATGACATCCTTTCCATCACTCCCATGAGGTCAAATGTACCTACCCTTCCACACAGCCTGAGGTTATCTTTGGTAAACAGTGGGAAGGGGACAAAATCTGAAAGGCTGAGTAATAATCCTAAGGGAGACTGGGTTATCTGGATGGCACTGGAGATGAACTTGAAGATGTTGAGATACGTCCATTATCAAGTTAGTGCTTCTGACTCCTAATACCACACCCCATCCTATGCCCATCTCAACCAAGATTCAGAGAGGGATGAGGAAGGTGAGAGCAGTTATAAGAAGTGAAAAGTACACCGTTCACAGAAGCAGCAGAGAATGAGTTCTCCATCTGTCATTATCTGTGTCACTTCAGGCAAGGCACTCGTGCATTTACTCATAAATATCCTGTTCCAGGTGCCGTCCTGGGCACGAAGCGAAGAAAGAGTATCCTTGGGCAGGGCAGCTAATCTCTGCTCTCCTCAACCTCCTTTTCTTTCTAAACCTAGGGCCTGTAGTCAACAAATATTACTTCTCATATTACAATGTATATTACTTTTCTTACCCCTTCTCTACTTCAAGAACTTTTTTTTTTTCACCTTAAAAGAGATGTAGCAAAACTTATTCCATTGCTGTTGGGAATTAAATAAAAATATGACCGTAACTATAGGTAAGAACATGGGTGGTTCTGGTGAGTTCATTTTTTTCATCCAGAAAAAAATATCCACTAACTAGTTTTTAAAATAAACTCCCCCCCAGATATGTAACCCACCTATCAGCATTTCTGTTCCCCAAGGGCCCTTTCCCTATCACACCTCTGGGGATGGGGGTATCTCATTTCTTCTTCCTAGTCTGCTTGGCTGGTCTGGCTTCACACTGGATTTCTCTATACCTTCATATCCATCTTCCCATAAACCATCTCTTATCTTTCCCTGGAAAGCACTTGGGTCCTTGTTCTTTGGATCCTTTCTCCCAAGTGCCACTAAACCAAACTGTATACAACTTACATAAGTTATTGTAAGACTGAATAACTAGAAAGATCAAGAGGGGTTGACACTTAAGCATTTTATTAGAAGCCTGTTTATATCCACCCCCTTCAAACATGAACGTTGCATCTCTGTGTTCAAATCTACCCTGACTCACCCTCTTGCAGAGAACCATGTTTTCAAATTTCAACTGTAAGATTTCTTACCCTCTTTAGCAAAGATTTGGCCCCTATCCAGAGAGACTTTTTCTGGGATTTACCCTTTCAATCAGGGAATCTGAGGCTCTAAAATTCCCTAAAATATATTTCCCCAATTGCAAATTATTCAGCTTGTTTTAATAAAATGTGCAGAGGGTTGGCTATGAGAAATGCATTAGCACTCCAAGTCCAGCAGCACCTTCCAGGAAAATGTTCATGGTCTAGGGTTACGTTTTCTCCACTACTGTAATAGGGACATACATCACCTTTGTGCCATCTTTAGGAACTCCTTCAGTTTCCTCCTTTTAACTTCTGGAAAAAAGGCACACCTCCATGCACGATTATGTACACACATGCATAGTTCCCTCTTGCTAATTCCTGGAAACAATACACACACACACACACACACAAAACTATGCATACGTACATAACAATGTACACACACATACCCCTTCCAAGGACAAACACCAGTGCTTAAAGAGAAATTCCATTTACAGTTAGGATGTAAAGAAAGCAAAGGGCTTTTATTTCCATGGGGCCAACAGAAACTAGGAGAAAAATAACCACAGTTTCCCATAGGACCGTCAAAGATGAGGCACAAAGGAAATTGTAAGAAGCCTTTCTCAGGCAAGAGAGACCCATGGCAGTTTCCATAACTGGGGGCAGCTGTCCAATGTGCCCTGGCCAAACACTAAAACCACTCACCTGCCCTTTGAAAGGAGAACGAGTAGACGCATTGTAGTATAATCATACAATGGCATATTATTCAGCAATAAAAAAAATGAAGTACCGAGGCATGTGACACTACGGAAGAACCCCAAAATCATCATTCTGAGTGAAAGATGTCAAACATAAGACTGTAGAGTATATCGCTCCGTTTTTATGAAATTCAGGAACAGACAAAACTTTATCTTGATAGAATTCACCAAAGTGGTGGCCTCTATGGCATGGGGATGGATTGAGGCATTTTCAGGGTTGATAGAAGTTTAAAATATTGTGTTTGGGGAAATCATTGACACACACGCTTAATTTATCTAAATCTATCAAATTGTACTTAAGATCTGTACATGTCACCGTATGTCAGTTTGGCCTCGGCTAAAAGAAACACACAGAAATATAACAAACCACGTGCTTCGTATTTGTGCACTTCATCGAAAGTAAATCGTACCTCAATTTCAAAAAGACTTATGATATCCTCTAAATTAATTAAAGGAACATATTCTGCATGATACCTCAGGTAGTGTTGTGATGGTCCTGTCATAAGAACTTACCAGAGATGTGCACCAAAACACACACACACACACACACACAATGAAACTGGGTGCAGCCCTGAAGGCTGGATGTTTTTTGATCAGTGGAACTCAATGCTCTAATTCCTCTCTGCCACAGCCTTCTAGAAGTGAGACCTGGGAACACCAAACAGAAAGGGCAGGAAGGAATTCTTCAAGGGCCTCGTGTGCCTGCCTGAACAATCAGGCTAGACTTGCCGTGGTTGACAGATCCACCGTTTCCTCTGTGAAAAGTGGCCCATAAGTGTTATAAATCTCTTCTTAATCTAGTGACAAGGGGTTGAGTATGAACTTTGGTTCTCAGTCTCCGAAACAAAAGGAAACTTTATGGAATTCCACATGGTCTGAAAGGGAGAGAACAGCAGTCAGGCGGGAAATGAGGACACATTTGTTGGCCAATGTTTTTTCTTTACTTGTCTGAGAGGTTTTCCAGAAGTTACTCTTTCTCCAATGCTCTCAACATTCAAATGCACAAATATGAGCTGGAAACGCTGCAGCCTTTGTGCTCAGCTTGAGGGTGATGTGGATACGTGGAGGAGGGCATGGCCAAGAGAAGTACAGAGAAATCGGACAGAACCTGTAGGTGAAGATCACGCAAGGACCCCCGCTTCTGGGTCTCCAGCCGTGTGAGCCAACCAGTCCCTACTGTTTATGCAATTCTGAGTTGGGCTTTTGCTGACTAGGGTGACCAGATGACCCTACCTGATATCCTGCTGAATATATATTTGTCGAAATCATATATGGCGTTTTCCTGAAAATTCACAATTACATTTTGGGAAAGATTCATCCTTGTCACATAACACGCTATAAGGATGCTCTTCCACGTCTGTCTGCAGAAAGACATTTTTAAACCAACCGATTTAACAACAATAATCATATGTTCAGAGTAAGCACAGGGACATCTTATCTTTAATCATGGTTCTTGGAAAACCCGTGTAGGTTATACAAACTCGTCACTCACGGACTGGAAGCATATGGTTTCTCTTTGAGTAACAGTTGTCCTTACAAATCCTGCGAGGATGAGGATGGCAGTGGGGATCAGGAAAACCCATCACCTTGGTGCATATGGAAGCTATCCCAGGCACCCAACTGCAATGCCTGCTCTTCACAGCATGAGTTCACTTCCCTTAATCATACTTTATGCTCTCCAAAAATAATGTGGAGGAAGCATACATTATGTACTTAAAGATATACCATCTGTTTTCCTTCTCTGCCAAGAGAGGAATTCTTTATCAAAATGAGAGCCTCAGGTCATCATAGGAAGCAGAAAGCTAAGATAAATATCTTTCCTTTTTTTCCCCTCCCACAGCATATGTACAAAATATTTCCCATGGCCACTAAGCAAAACAGGTGGATACACTTAACTTTCACACACACTGTGTTATGTTGTAGAACGGTCTAGCATGGATGGATGGGACTGAGCATGGCCCATACCTCCATTTAGACAGTGGCTGTGAGTCCCTTCTGCTCTAAAATGAGTAAAGAGAGAACACTGTTGTGAATTCAAGAGAAAGACCGATGAGGGTGAGGTAGGGCTGAGTGATAAGCCTAGAAATATTTTCCCCTTTTTCATGTTATGGTCTTGGCTTCTTCAGATAATCTTCTCCAGCACAGACAGCATCCATTTCTAAGCTTAACAAGTTAACCAACCAATCTATTCTGCCCTGCCCACTCTTCAAAACCCATTCTGTGAGAGAAATCAGAACCATGCCTTCTGCATCCAACATTTCCTAAACCACCTCCCCCTGCCCCATCACACAATAATCTTTAATAGCTCCCTAATGCTTTCAAAGCATCTTCTTGTTAGCTGTAGAATGATCTACCTGCCAAAATGATATTATTTCTTTGGATTGTGTAAGAATTAATGACCTTGAGTTAGGGATATGAATATAATATTAGGAAAGTTTTATATTCCAAAAGAAGGTATCTTCATCCCCAAGATATATACAGCTCAGCTTGAGTCTTGATTGTGTCTGAGCATCTGGTTGGCCAGATGTTTGTCCATTGGCAGTGCAACATGGAACAAGGAAAATGAGCAAATGTGTTTAAACCAGATGCCTCATCACCCATAAAAAGAATATGTCTTTATGTTATCAACTTGGGACCTTTGTAATTAGAATACTTTTAGTTCTGAATAGTCACTTTTGTCATTTGAATATTTTCTAATTTAGAACCTTTGTGATTTGAATAATTTTGCTTTGAACTTGCTAAGACATTCCTTCCTCTTCCTTCCATCCTTCTCATATACACCACTTAGTACTGGGGGAGAATTTGAGGAGATAAGACATGCATATTCCTGGCACAGTTCCTGGTACAGAGTTGGAGATTAATCGATGTTGCCTTTCCCTTCCTCATTCTTTATCATTAAATTGAGGAGAACTTTTGGGAGAAAAAAGAATTTTAGTGGAAGCTCACAAAAAAGGAGGGTTCACATAGGTGGATAAGTTGGAGATGAAAAAAATTCCATGCCGAGACAAGAATAAGCAGATTCAAATAAGTAAGCAGAGACCAGCAGGAAGTATCACATGGTCAAATGCATGTAGAAAATATGATGGGAAACATCTCTGGCAAGACAGGCAGGAGACGATTGGTAAAGAAAATGTTTCTTGTCATGAAGCCATATTTAATCAAATTGTGTATTATGATGATGAATATTTTTTTACATCCTAACAATGTATGGAATATTCCAAGTCATTTTTTTATGCTATGAGTATTTATATTTGGAGATTTCTATTTGTCTAAGAACATGGAGAACCATTGCTTAGGGTTGAGCAAGTCTATTCTGCAGCAAGGCAAGTGACCATTTTTCAGGTCACCTGCTCATGAGCATAGGAGCTGACAAATTCTAGCAATGATCATCATTTCATCTCAAGGCTGTTCTTTTTCACAAAACTAGCTACTCTTAGGGATATTTGATAAAACAGTATGGCACAGAGTAAGTACTGAACTAGCACAGATCCAGACCCAGCACAAAGTGTTCAGTAATTTATTCTCTTGGGCTTAGACTTGATTTTAGTCCCATTTCAGCAGTCCTGGTCCTTCTTTTTTTTTAAGATTTATTTATTTATTTGAGAGAGAGAGAGAGAAAACGAGTGGGGGAGAGGCAGAGGGAGAGAGAAAATCCGCAAGCAGACTCCCTGCTGAGCACGGAGCCCCACGTGAGGCTCAATCTCACGACCCGGAGATCATGACCTGAGCTGAAACCAAGAGTCAGACACTCAATCGACTGTGCCACCGAGGCGCCCCATGGTCCATCCTTATTGCTAATTAGCTGATTTGCCTTTGGGAGAGTCTTGTAAAACAAAAACAAACCAAAAAACCCACTAACCCCCCTCTTCCTCATTTGAAAAAAAAAAAGGGATTATAATTCCTATTTCATAAGGATGCTGAGAGATTACTACTGGATGGAATCTGTGAAAGAGCCAAGCTCAGTCTCTGGCCACAGCTGATCGGCTCATGACCCGTGATTCCAAGGTCAAGTAGTGGTGGATTGGAGCTCCTATCTGACCCACTGCACCAAATCACAACCAGATGGTATTTAAGGATTCTGTCAAGACAAAAGTCTTCTTTAATATTTTCTTTCATTTTGGTTTGGACATTGGTGATGAG
Organism: Leptonychotes weddellii; assembly: GCF_054177405.1. Lineage (NCBI taxonomy): Eukaryota > Metazoa > Chordata > Mammalia > Carnivora > Phocidae > Leptonychotes > Leptonychotes weddellii. Next base: position 116,138,916 of record NC_138377.1, read on the forward strand.
TTCCTTTTAATAAATCCATTCTTTCTGACCAAGCTAAGAGGAAGGAAATGTGAAAATAACAAGTTTATATAAATATCCTTTCTTCTTTTGGGAAGTTCTGTACCGTTGGTTCTCCATTTCCTCATGTGTAGAAAGGGGACTATAATCAATGAGTGCCCAAGACCATTTCAGGTTTAATTTTCTGAACCACATTTTATTGTGGGCAAGATATAGAGCAAGAGCCAGAAGAGTTATGGGCAAATTCTTTTCTGTACACCTCATGGACAACTTTGCATTCTCAGAGGCTCGATTATAAATTTCGCTGAACTCACAACATTTAGCAAAAGAAGTATTTCTGCTGGGTCTTGTCAGCGAGCCATACAGGAGAAGCCAAGATTTGAAAATGCTATCTTCTCTTAATTTTTCCTGCCCTCCCCAGTCTCTGTCCATGGAAGAGTGATTTTTTAAAAAAGAACAGTGTCTTTTTTTTTTTTTGATTATTTATTTATTTATTTGACAGAGAGAGAGACAGTGAGAGAGGGAAACACAAGCAGGGGGAGTGGGAGAGGGAGAAGCAGACTCCCCACGGAGCAGGGAGCCCGATGTGGGGCTCGATCCCAGGACCCTGGGATCATGACCTGAGCCGAAGGCAGACGCTTAACGACTGAGCCACCCAATCACCCCAAGAACAGTGTCTTATTAATAAAAATGATACCATTCCTTACCCTTTAAGTCTATTATATCTATAAGTAATAAATTCTTAACTACTATTACATACCCTGATTATGCTACAACTATAAGGTAGTGAGTACCAATGAGAGAGTGAGTGAGTATGTAAGAATATCATAGACTGGAATATTTATTAAATGTATTAGCTGTTGTTGGACTCCTAGAGGGAGAGTCCTATGAAGAAGAGCAAGTATGAACCAGAACCTGTGCATGTCCCATTAACAAACAAAAAAAAAGAATTTTTGTTTTATTTTACTTTGTTCCAGACACTCCCTATAGATATGATAAAACACTGATTTGAAACCAGTATTTCAGTAAATCTTCTGCAAGGCAGAACCAGTTCCCTAATCAATAACATAAGTTCCACACCGCTTGCTCTGCAAACCTCCTTTCCAAGTGACATAAAAGTGTCCTGTGTCCTGTCCCTCCCAGAGACCATGGGTGTAGCCAACAACCGCCCTGTTTGATTAAGAAGTGTCTTTAAATGTGAACATCCACATGCTACAAATGCCAAGGGACATTTCCATTTTGCTTACAAAGAACCAGGACTCCACTGGAGAAAAAGAAGCTTCTGTAGCAGGAAGAACTTAATTTAAAAATCCCCAGAGCAGTGCTCAATGACATACCTCCATGGCCATACACAATAGACCATTGCTTGGGGGCTAATACAATGGATTGGTTTCTCCTTGGACTTTTCACACTTAGCAAACCCAAAGAGTGAGATGAATTCCAAACAAAATTAAAGGCGCACTGGGGGAGTTCCCTGGGATGTGCAGCTCGGAGGGGTGCCTGAGTTCCTGGTGACATTTATGAAGCTATCTGGGAAAAGAGAGAGGCTTGAGGGATTGGGCCGGATGTGCTTTGGGTTCCTCCCCCTTGGGCTGTGTCTGGTGTCTCCACACCTAGGAGTGGCTTTGTGCACACACATCCCCCGTCCTCTCACCTCCCCTACCCCCACCCAGACACAGACCCTTACAGGGGCGCACTGCAAAATGACGTTCCAGGTGCTCCTGACTTGCCTTGCTTGGCTGCCGGAGCCCTAAAGCAGAGCCAGGACAGCGTAGTTCAGATGGCTTTCCCTTCAGCTCGAGAGACAATCCCTTCTAAATTAAATGCCAGGTGTGAAACAGGTTTTCTTCTTTATGCTCCTCAACTGTGAATAAACAGAAATTCCTGTGCAAGTGCAAGATAATCCGCGCGTAATTCATCCCGGGGCTTCGTTTTCCAGATGTGCAGCCACTAGCGGATTCCCATGTCTGTTTCTTGGAGACGCAGTAGTCCATGCAGCCAGGATCTGACTCCGGCACCCCGGCCTCCCTCGCAGCCTCGCCCCGCAGGCTACACAGCCGGCTCTCCTCCCACCCTGGCCCCACTCGCCCGGCTCCCCTCCCCTCCGCGTGTTGCTGTCTGAGATCCTCTGCTCCTTGGCTTCCACTGACTTTTCATACTTCAAAGCTTAAATTGAATTTACCTTTATAAAGCAAAACGTTTCTTGTTTAATGTGGAGGTTTTATAGTTTCCTCTTGTTCGCCCTTGGAAGGCCATGTCCAAGATTGGGAAGGACCTTCTGAAGTTTTCAGGATTATTGTTGATTTGCACTGGGAGAGAAAGGAGGGAAGGAACTGGATTTCTCCCACCTCTTTTTTTGTGTGCCTACCATGTGCCAGCTCAGCTAAGCACCTGACCTACGTCATTGACATGTAATAGTTGGGGAAGGTCAAATGCTTCTTCAGTGCTGTTCTGCATCCTGTCCATCCCTCTAGCCAATGTACTTGGGGAAGGATCTGGGGTTTTGTGGAAGCCTGTGTGGGTTTGATTGCTGCCCCAGTGTTCTCTAGCTGTGTGACCTCAGGAGGCTAGCCTAACCTATCTGTGTTTTTTTCCTCATCTGTACCATAAGAGTTGCAAGCATTGTTACCAGGGTCAAAGAATACATGCAAAGTGTTTAAAGTGGTGCTTGGCAATAGTAAATATTTACCCAACGTTCTCTATTACTATTTTACCCTAGCTAGTCAGCAATGAAAATTGCCACTTATATCTTTGTTTTCAGCTATAAAAACACTGCATCTTGGCTTCCATCCATGTCTTAAACCAGGAGCTCAGCAAAATTCATAGACATTCTGTTTGAATTCAGATCCTGTAGACTTCATGCTAGTCTATACCACCTTTCTCTCTGACTTCACCTCCTGTAAATTAACCTTGGAATCCTGTATTATTTCCAAGTTGGCAAGGGAAGCAACAACAAAACAAGATGTATTCAGAATATAATTTTCACCACTGCAACATCTGTCCCGTTGAGATGGATGTGTAGTTATTCTTCTAGTTCTTGGCAAGTTAAATAGTATTTTGTGTGTTTGGATAACATAGTCCCATGCCTTTCCAAAGCAAGTCAATCCTGGTAAAATTAAAGCATCTGCCTGGCCACATTGTTCATTATTCCACCTGGATATCGCAGGTGCCATTTCAAAGGGACACCAGTCTAGTGTAATGGTTCAGTTCATCCTTCCTGGCACTATTACTGGGCATCGATTGGGGCATTAGTTTCTCTGGGTGACCATTTCTAATCTCCAACTTCTCTCGCCCTAACCACAAGCAATGACCTTTGAAGTCCCAATCTTATGTCACTTGCTTCGCATTTACGCCTCGACTTTCTAGCCACCCGTCCATGAAGATTTTGCATACAGGATGTGTGCCGGAAACCCACACAGACACCTACTATCGCTCCCCTCAGAGAGATTTCACTTTAAATGAACAACCCCGAGCTTCATATGGGCATGCAACACTGCCCAGGCTATTTAATGCTACGTAAATAGAATCAATCAGAAATACTTTATAAAAAAAAAATTATTTCACAAGAGTCTCAGAATGAAAATTCACATCAATTCTAGGATGATGATATTTAGTATATTCCCATTCTGTTAATTAGAAACCTGGGGCTTGGAGACACTTAGGGTGTTACCAATTACCCACAGCTACCACGTGTGGCAGAGGGACCCCCAGTTGGTCTGGCTCTACTTCTATTTTCTCTCTTCATGAGAGAATTACTCACTAAGGTCATGGGTTTAACATGGCTTCTGTCATTTTAGAACATGACCCGCTTTTTGATTTCATGAATATGCAAAGTAAGAATTCCACAACTTGGAGGGAATGGAAGGAAGTAGGGGCTGCTTTCTTTTATTTGGCAGGGGGTAAGAAAGACTGACTTTTTCACAGAAAAATAGGGAGGGTTAGAGCCCTAGACTCATGTGTCTTTTAATACTGTGCCGGGCTTACAAGCAAACACTACCTCAATAAAATCAAATGAGGGGAAAATGCTGTACCACACAGGAAGGGCCCTTGGCCTTTGGAAACCCAGAAAGGCAGAAAGAAGTTAAGATTTGGTGCCAGGTGAACCCCTTCCCTATGTGTGATTGCTATAAGTTGGAACGCTTCTTTTTTTTTTTTTTTTAAGATTTATTTATTTATTTGGGAGAGCGAGAATGAGAGAGAGAGAGAGTACATGAGAGGGGGGAGGGTTAGAGGGAGAAGCAGGCTCCTCGCCAAGCAGGGAGCCCGATGCGGGACTCGATCCAGGGACTCCAGGATCATGACCTGAGCCGAAGGCAGTCGCTCAACCAACTGAACCACCCAGGTGCCCAGTTGGAACGCTTCTGAGTTTCCCAATTACTTCATGCATAAAATGTGACTAATACTGCTTACCTAGTCTAAGGATTGATACGAGCATTAAGTGAAATAATATGTAAAATGTTCCGGCATAAAGAGGTCACTCAACATTTTTAATTTATTGCACCTGTGACTTGCCTAGAATACAGAAGATGTTTCAGATCCAAGACCCTAGACCATGATCTTGCCATCAGCCATTACTGTTCATCAACACTATTGTTCTGTCTGCCCAAAAGACTCTTCTGGGGAATGTTTCTTCCTTTGCTCTAGCCTTGTGATTTGAATGGGATGTTCTTGTTGATTGGGCCAAGGAGAGGCATTTGCTCAAATCAGAGTATTTTTCTGGGATTTGGAACTTGGGATCAGAAGGAGCAAATCTCAGACTGTTGCTGGTGGCAAAGCTGGAGTATGGGAGGGAAGGAGCTGAGGTTGCTATACCACCTTCTCCCCCAAGTGGAGAAAGTGGGTCTGAAAGACGATGCAGAGACAGACTGGGAGAGAGAGTCTCTGAAGCCAGCTGCCTCTTGCCTTTTCTCACTTTCTGGAAAATTCCAATACCTCACAGCCATCCCCCCCACCCCAAATCTTTACATAATCTAGTTCAAATTTGGTTGCTTTAACACACAACTAAAGGAATCTTAAAACAATATTTTCCCCAATCATTTAAGAGGGATATTATTCTCATTTATTAAGTAGAAACACAAACCCAGAGTTGCTGAGCAATGGACAGAGGTCAAGAAGGCAGTCAGGAGCAGAACTAGGATTCCTACACAGATTTCATGGAAGCCAAAGCCCAGGCTGCCCTTCACTTATGCTCAACAACCCTACTGTTCACCAAGAGGCCCCCAGGCCACTGGTTTCACTTGTATTCTTGGCTTTCCTGGTCCACACCACCCTCCCCACTACATGTCCCATCCTTCTGCAACTACTGGAATGCTCTGGCTGTTCTCACTGGGCCAGCCATGCCCAGCACCATTGCTCTCTAACTGCTATCCATCTGTTCTAACATTCTGGTCCAACATTCAAGCCTGGTAGGGTTCTTCTCTCTTCTGAAAATGTGAGGGAGCTTTTGTTTCTGCTTCTCCCTACACCAGGAGCTCCTTGAGGGTAGGCATGGTATCCTATTCATTTTTTCTTTTCTGGGGTCTGGCATATGTAACTGTGCAATATCTTCCATTGGCTGAAAGAATACACACCTGACAGATAATGTTCCTGTGGCATTGAAGGAGGGCAGTGAGGAATGATTGACATGGGGCTAACAGAGCCCATTCTCTGCATCTTCTCTTATGCACCCCACCATCCTCAACCCCTTACACCTCACATTTCAATAGCTTCCTCCCAACTTCTGAGCAGTATCAGAATACACAAGACCTTATCTCAATTTCAAATTCCTTTTCTCCCACAAGGAAAGACCACCATGACACATTTACTCTTATCTCTTCTCTGCTCGGTGACATGCAAGACAAGTAGGCTAGAATAAGAATAGGCTTACAGACAACCAAATGTATTGTAGGATTTCTGTATTGGAAAACCAAGTAAAAGGTGTATCAAATACATGTGTATTGAGCGTCCTGTGTGTACCACTTGTCTTTTCTTTAATTTTTAAAGATTTTATTTATTTATTTGAGAGAGAGAAAGAGATAGTGACAGAGATAGTGAGCTGGGAGGAGAGGGAGAAGCATGCTCCCCACTGAGCAAGGAGCCAGATGTGGGGCTTTGATCCAGGACCCTGGGATCATGCCCTGAGCCAAAGGCAGATGCTTAACTGACTGAGCCACCCAGGCACCCAGTGTGTATCAGTTGTCTTGCTAATGATACCATCTAAAGGTAGTTTGTGATCTCCACCTGAACGTTCTTGAACACCATATCTTAAGGCACCCAGATGACAAGCAGAGGCCATCTACCTCTTAACATCCAGACTCCTCCCTGTGAAGTCAGAACCAAGGCCCCTGACTGCAGTCCACCTTTTAAGATGAGTTTGCCTTGTGCTGGTTGGAGAGTGGGTCTCCAGCCAGTGTGGCAGGTGAAGGAGTCAGCTTGGACCTGCAGGACCTTGCAGAGGAGGGTCACCACTTTGACAACGTGGCCTTGTCTTCACCTTTATCAATACTCCTTTGTTTGCTTGAGTGTGTCTGGAGGCACAATTTTTTTTATCTCAAGTACAGCTAATCCATGGCTTCAGTAGTAACAGTGCCCTGGACACAAAATTTCAAGGGGAGAAACCGAAGAGGGTGGGTGGACGGGGGGATGACATGATGAACTACACGCAGCTGACTTCTTGTTGAAAAGGTGCCCCTGGAGGGAAATTTCTGATAGAAATCTATAGTCTGGCATCCAAGTGAACATACATCATTTTGTAATTAATTTCGATAGTTGGGAAGAAACATTAACTATTGATTCCAATTAGCTTTGGGGTCTAAATTGTTTTCTTACTTGAAAATTCCTCAGCAAATAGCTGGAAGGGGGCGGGGGAGAGAACAATGGTATGAACCCACAATGTGGAATTAGAGCAGTAACTCAGAGGATTCCTTCATCTGGTCCAGCAACTGCTTTCGTGACGGCTAACCACCCAATGTTATTTATTCCCCAAGGGCGGAAGGTTCAGGGAATCTTCAGCCAGGTTGCTGCCACAGTCACAGCCAATGGCCAGCATTTTCAAGATCATTTAGAATTTAGTGGGTATCTCTGAAACAAACAATACATCATATGTTAAAAAAAAAAAAGAAGATAGTAGGAAGGGAGAAATAAAGGGGGGAAATTGGTGGGGGAGACAAACCATGAGAGACTATGGACTCTGATAAACAAACCGAGGGTTCTAGAGCGGAGGGGGTGGGAGGATGGGTTAGCCTGGTGGTGGGTATTGAGGAGGGCACGTTCTACATGGAGCACTGGATGTTATGCACAAACAATGAATCATGGAACAC
>NC_138377.1:116146710-116179055 GCF_054177405.1 Leptonychotes weddellii
GAAGATGGACTCTGAAAAACAAACTGAGGGTTCTAGAGGGGAGGGGGGTGGGAGGATGGGTTGGCCTGGTGGTGGGTATTGAGGAGGGCACGTTCTGCATGGAGCACTGGGTGTTATGCACGAACAATGAATCATGGAACACTTCATCTAGAACTAATGATGTAATGTATGGGGATTAACATAAGAATAAAAAAAAAATGATGCAAGATCAGAAAATTTCTAAGCAAGTTTTGCGGCCGAATCCATAAAAAAAAAAAAAAATTGATGCTCTTCCCTGGTTCCAATATCAGAGGAAATTGACTGTAAGAAGAAATTGTAGGGGGAAAAAAAAGTGATGCTTTACCACTTCCAATATGACTAAGAAATTCATAAACCACAGGTAGACAAAAATTATATTTTGTACCTGAGATAAACCAAACATAGCAGAGTCACCCTGACTTGGTCTGGATCCTAAATAATAAAACCTTCACTATTTCCTGTAAATGTGAACTCCTTTACAAAAGCATTTTTGTTCCTCATGGTTGTTCTGCTGATATCTGAAAATATGTCTTGACAATTTTGAATAAGATAATTTGTGTGAGAAGGGGCGCCTGGTGGCTCAGTCAGTTAAGCGTCTGCCTTTGGCTCAGGTCATGATCCCAGGCTCCTGGGATCCAGCCCTGTATCCCGGGCTCCCTGCTCAGGGGAAGTCTGCTTCTCCCCCACCCTCTGCCCTCCCCACCCCCACTCGTGCTCTCTCTCTCTCTCTCAAATAAATAAATAAAATCTTTAAAAAAAAAAATAAGTGTGTGAGAAAACTGGGTTTTTTTGTTTGTTTGTTTGTTTGTTTTACTTGTGTGTTTTTTATTTGTTTTTTTACCTGGCACAGATAAATATAATTCGGAAACCATGGTGTGTTTTTTTTTTTCCTTTTAATTTCTGCTTGCGGTTTTTATTTGGTGAGCCATTCCTTCTGGAGTATGACTCCCTTACATTTGATTTCCTTCATCCATGCTTCTGTCTGAGTCTTCCTTTGACAATGCACAAGTAGAAGCTCAAGTATTTCTTGAATGACTGGTTAAATAAGATCCCACCGATTACCCACTGTCTAAAATAGTTAGCTAAAACAATTTTACATTAGATTATTTTTTATAACGGAAAGCTTATTTTTCCAACTAAAAATGTATCACACGTGCATTTTTAAATTAGAGAACCCAAGGGGGCCTGAGTGGCTCAGTCGGTTAAGCATCTGCCTTCAGCTCAGGTCATGATCCCAGAGTCCTGGGATGGAGCCCCGTATCAGGCTCCCTGCTCACAGGGAGTTTGCTTCTCCCTCTCCCTTTGCCCCTTTCCCTGCTCATGCTCTCTGTCTCTGTATCTCCCAAATAAATAAATAAAATCTTTAAAATAAATAAAGAAATAAATTAGAGAACCCAGAATTATTAAAAAAAACCTATAAATATAGACACTAATATATTTGCAATAATATAATCATGTATATATATATAGTGAGAGAGAGAATATATATGGAATATACGTATTCTTTTTAACAAATTCATATTGGGGTACATTAATGTTGTATTCAAATTTTTAGTGTAATAGATTAGGCTGTCATTAATTCTCAAGTATCTGAAACTTTGTTCCCACTATATTATTTTTTTAAGCTAAATTTCTAAAAATAGAATTGCTAAGAGTATTCACAGAGTTAAAGTATTTGAAACATATTGCCAAGTCATCTGGCATAAACATAAAGGTTGTACCACCTTATGCAATTTATAAAATACTGTTTCCCTCATCTTTGCTTCATAGATATTAGAAATTTATTTTCCGGTTATATGAAACCTGTCTAAATAAATTAATTATGACATAAATGTTTTAATGCTAATATTTCTCTGTATTAAAAAAACCATACTCATATTTGGTTTGACTTATAGGTCCAATATAAAAATTTATTGTAAATAAATTCTCATGCATTGATTGGCAGTCTTAGCTCTCCAAAACCTTGACTGCTTAATAGTCAAGATTTCATATTTTCAAACATATTTACAGAAAAAGCATATGGACCAAAAAACGTTATAGCTGCTAGTAAGCACATTAAGTCATTGTGACCATTATTTAAGGAAACAATTATGTTTTGAAATAGAAATTTTAATCAAAACCACATGTGTGAATTTGCAAGTTATTCTTTCCTACTGTGTACACAAATTGCCACTTGAGTTTTACCTCTGACATATATATATGTGTGTGTGTGTGTGTATAATATATATATATAACCCATGTATAAATACACAAATTATAGTCATGCTCATACCAATTCAATGCTGAATTCTGATTCTCCAGGGACTTAGCTTTGTAGTTAGAATCCATATTTGTGCTAAAGGTCATTCGAGTTATGGGAACGAGTAATAAATATTAACTCAATTTCCTGGTTGCCCCTCTTGTACTAAAGACCTGTTGATAACTGGTCAACAGAGGGGCACCTTGGCGCTCTAATATTTCAGGAAAGCATGGTCCCCGCTCACTCATCCTACACTCACAGGCACAAACCACTTTAAAAGGAACCAGATGTGGAGTGCGTGGCTGGGGGCCTCGGGCAGAGCCTGCACGTCCTGGAGGCTCACTTCACGGGGTGTCTCGCAGCTTTAGAAGGGGCGATTAATTTCCTCAGCACGCTATGCAAAGCACCACAAAATGCGAGGGAATCGGTTGCTTTTCTTTCTGTAATTCTGCGTCCACATGCTGCATAAAATACGACTTTAATAAAACGCACGACAGCACGCCAGCCGTGGTCAGCGAGTCCTCCACGTGGTACCCAGGTCACTCGCATGACACGCTGGGAGGGCATGTGGCCCATGCTGGGGAGCGGTGTCACGTAGCGGGCTTGCAGAGAAGTACGGCTGGCTGGGGGGCATATGGTGTCCTCATTTACCCGCTGGTGCTCTGAGTTTTCCAAAGTGCCCCGGGTAGTTTCCTCAAAATGCAGATTAAGTCTCAGTATGGAATGTGAGAAAAGCCCCAGATACACACGGAGAGGCTAGATTAAATCATCACATGTGGCTTATAGAAGACTCACACTGATTAACAGAAAAACGAAATAAAACCTAATAACTGAGGAACAAATATGCTGCCGATCTGATGACACAGAGGGCATTCTTATTTGGAAAAACATTAGGGAACTATGCTCCTAATTGATTGGAGTTTTGGGGGGAAAAATAGCGGTATTCTTTTTTTATAATCTTTTTCCATTTATTATGTCCCCTTCTTATTTTTACTATATGTCAGGTTCTTGGTAGAGAATATATTCTTTTTTCCTTCTAGCTTTGGTAGAGCTCTTTCTCCTTGCAGGAAGAAGTAAATATGGCTTCTTTCTTTTGAAGATGGTGTCCTTCTCCCCTTTTTATCTGCAGGGGTCAGGGAATCTCTGGAACACCTCTCTCTCTCTCTCTCACACACACACACACACAGTCCTTTATCTTTACTTGACGTTGACTTAGAAAGCATTAAACATGTTGTCCACTATTATACAGTCTACAAGATAAATCAAGTAAGATTTAAAAAATTTATTGAATAACCTCAGGGTTATTCAAGGTTATCAGTTTGGGCTGTTAACTCTCAAGTCTAATAACCAAGATACTTCAAGATGGCTCCCATGGATTTTTCAGACTTGACTCACCTGGTGGATTGGGCACCTCCACTGTTCACACCTGTGGTTCTGTGGATGCTCCCTTCCCCACCCTGGTGAGGCAGTCTGGAAAGTCCTTATTCTTTCTGCTAGAGCACTGCTAGGAAGCTCACCCCTCTCAGGAACCCCAGACTTTTACCACCAAGGGCATATCTCCTGGGGCCAAGGCATCTCACTCTTCAGAAATCCCAAACTGAAATTGTGACCTTCCCCTCGAATCTGAATATGCTCATCCTTCTCTAGTCCCTTAGTTGGATACAACAGGGTTTGGTCCTTTCTCCCGTTGTAGGTGCACTTCCTACTCCTTGCTCAGCCATTCCACTCTGCAGGCCTGGATAGTCTCAGAATAGACCACTGTGTTCACGATGCCTGCATCTCTCTATGGGGAGCACCTGGTTATCTATCCACACTCATCACTAAGACGTCCCTGACTTCTCTTGGTGAGTTGACTGAGCGTCCAGCTCCACACCTACGACACAGCATGCCTCTGTTCGCATATTTCTGTTACCTTCTGGAAAGTGCTGTCTGCAAGAACAGACCATGTCTTATTTATCTTTATATTTCCAGCACCAAATACCAACGCTATCACTTTGATGATCTGGAATAATCCTTGATCTTTTTCTTGAATCTCTCCCTTCACTGGGTCTAAGGGGTGAATATGAGACACTTAATAGTCTCTTAGTGGCTGCTTTATATCAGAGTTTATTGTATACATGTTGGTCGAGAGAAGAGGAATTTCACTCTTGTGAAGCTTAGTGTATGTCTTGGTCACTTATAAAATGACAAATTTTAAAAAACAGTACTATGTAAACCATTAATTTGAATAGTAAAGAGATGATAGGTAAGATAATGCGCCCTGTAAAATGTATTATAAAAAGACTATATTATCAATTAGATTATTGATTCCAAATTTAATTATTACTTTTTTTAAAAGATTTTATTTACTTATTTGACAGAGGGGGAGAGAGCACAAGCAGGGGGAGCACCAGAGGAAGAGGGAGGAGATGCAGGCTCCACTGAGCAGGGAGCCCTATGTGGGACTCGATCCCAAAATCCTGGGATCATGACCTGAGCCAAAGGGAGACGCTTAACCGACTGAGCCACCCAGACACCCCAAATTATTACTTTTATTAAGTAAAATGCTTTATAAATTATTTTTGGGGGGCATTATTACTGTTCTCCCAGGAATTATTTCAAAAATATTACTATTTTCAAATAGAGAAACTGAAACTACATATCATTTATTCATTTAAAAAGTATTTGGGGGCGGGGGTTGCTGTTAAGTGTCAGGCTCTCTGCCAGACACTAGGGAATCAGCAATGAATGATTCAGATCCTGTCCTGCTGCCGGGATAGCGGGAAACTGGTTAAAAAAACAGGACATTGGAACACCAAGTAGTTGGATTAGTGGAAACAGACAAGGGAGGAGCATAAGCCGAAATGTAGGCAGTCCGGAAAGGAGTCTTACAGGTAGAATTGACGTTAAGTTAAATCTTTGAAGTGTGACAGGATGAAAATCTGGTCCTTGAATAAAAAAGGGCAACTTCGGGGAAGTCTAAATCTCCAAAATAGCTGGTGATACATAGTGCTTAAAGCAAGTTAAATCGAGGCGAATGTTCCAGAACAAATGAACTCACATATGTGCCTACCTGACTTCACGTATCCTACAGGTGTGTGTTTACAACACAACTACTTTTATACTTTGAAGAAACTAAAGAAAAAATCATCTTAAAAAGCACCCTCTTTAATAGAATACTATTACCATTTACATTACTAGGGGCTAGAATCAATAATAATAAATATTTTTGCGTACGTTATTTTACCAGCAGGGTACAGCTCTCTTGTCTTTTTAAAAAGACCCTTGTTTAAGATCATGCAGATGGTTACAACCAGAATCAGGACTTGAACTTTGGCCTGTCTGACCCCAAAGCCAATACACACTATATGCTTTCTCACCTCCTTCCAGTGAATGGATACCTGTGATGTGCTCCCTCTTGTTGAATGCATGCTCAAGGATCAATATTGCATAAAAACAAAGTCAAAACGTTCAGATATATGTTTAACATTTAAATAGGCTACTGAATCAAGGCCTAAAGTTTTGGTATTTAACACTTATAATTGGTTAACTTGATTTGCATAATCGTTTCATCTCCAATATGTTTGCAATGGATAACTCAAATGAGGAAAACATACCATCTAAGTGCAATTAGGTTGGAGAACGTTAGGTCTACTAAATGTGACACAGTAAGAAATACATATTTGGTCCCTGTCCCTGGTTCCTGGCACAGAGCTTCTAAAACCCTTGTAATTTCCAGAGCGATAGGGGTAGTAGGAATATCTTCGTTCTAACACTAGTCTTTGACCCCAGTTCCTGACACAGAACTCCTAAGCCCCTTGGAATTTTCTAGGTGATGGGAGCATGTGATCAAATGCGGCAACTCTTGGTGGGCTTATGGATGGGGACAGGTCAACAGAAAGACCAACCCACGATGAGAAGCTTAGAACTTTCAGCCCCAACCCCGATGCCCCAGGGAGGGTAAAAGGTCTGGATATTGAATTATAAATCATTCACGCTTACATAATGAGGCCTCCATAAATATCCCCAAACTGCAGGGTTTGGAGAGCTTCTGCATTGGTGAACACATCCATGTGCAGTGAGGGGGGTGCACCCCAACTTCACAGGGATAGAAGCTTCTGTTCTCAGGACGCTTCTGGGCTTCACCCTAGTGTCTCGAGATGTTCATATGTATCTTTTGTACTATCCTTTATAATAAAGTGGTAAAAAAGAGGTAAATGTTTCCCTGAGTTTTATGAGCTATTACAGCAAATTATCCAAGTTCAGGAGGAGGTTTGTGGGAACCCTGATTTACAGCCAGTTGGTCAGAATCACAGGTAATCATATGGGACTTGCAATTGGCATCTCAAGGGAAAGCAGTTTTGTGGGATTAAGCCCTTAACCTATGGAGTTTGGCATTAACCCCCAGGTAGATAGTGTCTGAATTGAACTAAATTGAATTGTAATACACCTAGCAGATGTCAAAGAGCATTTGAGAATTGTTTGGTGTGGGGAAAAAAAAAAAAAAACCCACACGTTTGGTATCAGAAATGGTGTGAGTGCATAGGAAAATGTTTTTCATTTATTAATCTGCAAAGCAAAGAGGATTCGGACTACTCAAGACAGAAAGAGAGGATGCTAACACAGGTAACTATAGACCCAGGGACCAAAGGAAAATGTTGTAAAGGGAGACTCCCTTTCACTTTCGACAAGATTCTACGTGTAGAATCCAAGGAAAGTTTAAGTGATACATGTCCTTAATGAATATTAATTTTAAAGTTTAACATTTTAATATTAGTATTGGCCCAAGGGCTATATTACTTTGATGTATTCTGGAAGTAATGCAAACCTGCAAACATTATGCAAACTTACTGAAGTTTCATTTATCCCTTCGTAAACATTCAATATCATAAAGGAGTAGACATTACTTCTTTCTAAGTTTGTGGCTAATTGCAAAAATGAAGCTCATCATTTCCTTTCCAGAATATGGTTCTCCTCCTAGTTATCGGCTGCTCATAGCAGTCTACATTTGTAGTCACACAGACACGAATTGTGAGTGCTTCTTGTTGCCACCAACACCCACAAAGCTGCCAAGTCTGGTGGACATAAGTCTCCAACACCTTTCCTTTCCTTGGCTCAGGACACGGTGATGCCTCTGATTGTGTCCTCTGGGAGAGGAGAGACCATTTTTCTTCTGGCTTCTCTGGATTCCAGAGGAATGGGAGTTGCTAACACCTCAGGCTCTCTCTGCCCCCTTTACTGCCTCTCGCTGGGCATGTGGAATGACCTTGATGATTGCGTAACTTTGGGAAGAATACCCAGGCTTGTATGGCTCCATCCAGATCTTCTTTCTTAGGAAAGTGAGCTCCTTCTTCAGGGAGCCTCTGAGGCTTGTTCCACCTCTGTAGGGGGCACCTGCCCTGCTCCCGCTCTGCCAATTCAAGTCTAGCCAATGTTGCCGATTAGCAGCCACCTGCTTCTCCTACAAAGCTATATTCTCCAGTGAAGCCATAATTAGAAAGAAAGGTATTTTTTTTAATCTCCAGTATGCCTTCTCTGTTTTATTTTTCTAATTTGCATAGAACCTGAACGTAAAAGTGGGATTTTACTTACTAGGTATCCCCTCAAAGATCCCAGAACATCTTCACTTCTCTGATGGAAAGTGTCCGTGTCCTTTAACAAGTACAGAGGGACTCACATTGTATTTAAGAATGCATGCTTTGAGGTCAGTGGGACCAGGCTTGACCTGAAGCTCAGTGGCTTTGAGCCAGGGGCTTGACCTCTCTAAATCTCAGATTTTCAACTTTAAAATAAAATACTACTCACTACGTCAGAAAGCAGTGCAATGAAAGTTACACTGTGTTTATCACACTTCCTAGAATAAAACAAGCACTCTGTAAATGATAGCTAATGAATTAAAAACCAACTTTCAGTCTGATATGTATGACCTTCAAAAATAAACTCTTAACCTTTACCCCCAGTCTCTTCTTCCACTGTTCCTTCACCACGGTCATAGATCAATATATCAATGTAGTCTTAAGTGAGGCTGTTATAACAAGTTACCATAGACCAGGTGGCTTACAAACAAGAGAAATGTATTTGTCACATTCTGAAGGCCGGAAGTCCAAGATCAGGGTGCTAGTGTGGTCAAGGTCCTCTTTGCGTTTGCAGACAGACATCTTTTTGTTGTATCTTCATATGGCGGCAGGAGAGGGAGAGAGCTCTCTGAGGTCCCTTTGATAAGGGCATTAACCCATTTCATGAGGACTATACCCTATGACCTTATTTCCTCCCAAAGACCCACCTCCAAATACCAACACATAGGGGTAATGATCTCAAAATGGGAATTTGGGAGGGACATAAACATTCAGTCCATTGTGTATGTGTATGTATATATACATATATACATATATATATACATAA
Organism: Leptonychotes weddellii; assembly: GCF_054177405.1. Taxonomy (NCBI): domain Eukaryota; kingdom Metazoa; phylum Chordata; class Mammalia; order Carnivora; family Phocidae; genus Leptonychotes; species Leptonychotes weddellii. The sequence continues at coordinate 116,155,349 of NC_138377.1, forward strand.
TAAAATTACAAGATATCTGTGAATGTATCATAATTTACATAACACACAGTAGAGATCAAAGGAGGGTAGGGCCCACATTAACCCAAGAAGAGGAGAAAGCAGATCACGTGATAGTTAACTCTGTCTTGAGGATGCATGGACATTCTTCATGTACTTGGGGGCAACACAGCAAAAAGAAGAAGAAGCAGGCATAGGAACCCAAACATCATGATATTTTAAGGAAATATAAGCAGTTAAATGTTCTCAAACTTTATTACGGAAAAGCATCTCTGGTGGAACTTGCTAGAAATGCAGGTTCCCAGTAAATCTACCCAGAAATTCTGGCACAGTAGGATAGGGCCTGGACATTACTAGGTATCCAATAGAATTTACATGCAATAACAGGCACATATTTTCAGTGTACCATTCAATGAGTTTTGGAAAATATAAACACCCCTGATACCCACCACTCACTCAAGATCTAGAATATACCTATCACCCCAGAGAGTTCCCAATGGTGCCCGTATTTTTAACAGCCACTCCATAAATGACTCTAGAATATAAGACAATACAGTTTATAAAGAGAAATAAGGTTGGGGTAGTAGAGTCCAGATCTTCATGGACTTATGTATTCAGATAAGGAGTTAGAGACCTATGTTAGAGTCAAACAAGAGTTCTTTCCAGTCATATCTCAAGCTGCCCTATCTTAATATTCATGTTAATAATGATTCTTCTGCTTCACTCAGTCTTTCTCTTCTGCCCATCTCTGTCTATGAGTCAACACGTAACCCCGGCAGTTGAGGTTGTACCAATGACAAATTTTGACTACAAAGGAAAATGGGGAGGGGCTATGAAGAGAAGTTTCACAGAAAAATACAGATATATGATCAAGCCCTGATTTATATGGAAAGATGTTCAATATCAATCACAATAAGAGAAATACAGATTAAAACTATGAGATACCATTTCCCACCTGATCGGTGGAATTATCCAAAGTTTAGAAGTCTGGCAACATATCTTCTGTGCCATGTCTGTGAGGAGACAGGGACTCACATGTTGCTGACAGTAACGCAAAACAATACAACCCCTATTCCTGGGAATTTGGCATGTCTGGCCAAGTGCTGTTAGCGAAATTGTGTAGATGTGAACACTTTGACCAAGCCATTCCCACTGTGGGAACAGATCCCAAAAATCCACTGCCTAGAATATGGAAAGAAATACACACACGGATATCCATTGCAGCATATTTGTAATAATGAAAGACTGGGAACTTCTCAAATGTCCCTAAATAAGGGGCAATAAGCCGTGACACAGTCACAGATAAAGTTCTATGCCGTTGTTAAAAGGAATGGGCTCTATCTCTATACCCTTGTGGGAAATAATGTCTGCAATATATTGCTCAATGGAGAAACAAGGTGAGCAAAAATGTTATTGTATGAAATTATTTTTCTAAAAAAGGTGATGAAAAGATACATGCACACACATATTTTCTTGTATTAACATAGTTGATAAATTATATTTTCTTACAGCAAACTCAAAATAAATATACACATTTTTTGTATTAACAAAAACATATTTTAATATTAAGTATACAATAATAAAAGGATAAAAAATTAGCAAGTTACTACCTTTGGGGAGGTAGAGAAATACAGAAAGGGAACAGGAAGAAAAACTAGACTTCTTTGAATATACTTTACTTTGCAGACTTGACTTTGGAATCATTTCATATTTTGTATAATTATAAATAATGTAAGCAAAATTGTATATCAATTTGGAGATATAATCACTCAGAGATTAATTTCATTATTTGACTATTCATACCCAACAAAATAGATTAATTTCATTATTTGACTATTTGTACCCAACAAAATAAGAACTGATAAAAAAAAGTCTTAACATGTTTTCCAAAAACATTATTGGTGGTAGTGTTTATATTGTAATTTTGAGACTGTTGTGAGTGCCTCTTTGGAGAAAACAGATGAGAAATTATGCCGGTTTCCTTGATAAATGGAATTTTCAGTATGTTTGCACACTCGCATATTGATGAAGTTAAGAAAAGCATTTGTGGTTCTGAATTTGAATTGGCAGCATCAGTATGAATCCATGACGTATCTTAAATCTTAAAAACATTTCCTAGCTCAGTTCACTGGAAGGGCCTAGAAAACCATGACCAACCCAGTAGCAAAGAGAACCCTTGTTCTTCACCTGTGGTCTCTAAGTAAGGAACCAGGGCTCCTTGGATAACAGCTGATTAAGAATAACAAAACCTAAGGGCATGTGTGCATGCGTGCACGCACACACACAATATCAGGAAGAAAGCAGGGACATAACTACAGGCATGAGATATTTTTTTATAAGGGTTATTTTTAAAATACCATGTGAGATATTCTAAACAATTTTATGCCAGTGATACTTTAGTAAATTATAATTTACCAAAATTGACTCTAATTTTTTTTAAAAAACCTTAGATTAAAAACGCATTTTGTATAGTCAAAAACCAGCTATTTAATTCAAAAAATAAGGGTATACCTTAAAATATAGATTGTTAACCTACACACAGTAAGATCTTGAGGGAGTTTTATATGCTTCTCTTTGCTTAGAAGCGTTTTTCTAATATACATTTAACATATATGTAAGTATATATATATATATAGTAGTCAAATATGTATATATATATATATATATATGTAGTCAAAAATAAATAAACCAAAATAACATAAATAATTTTTTAAAGACCCATTTTTAGATTGAATTTTGTTCCTTGTCTTTTCTTAGCATTCTAGGGTTCTGGTCACAAAAGCCTATCCAGAGCCTCGACCACACAGAAATTACAGTCTGACAAGACTGCCCCACTTCACGCAAGTCTCTGTTCTTCACTTGTCTTAGGGACCTAGACCTCTGTCCTGGTCCTGCTGGTCTCCCCCTTCACGTTGCCCCTTACCAGGGAGTTTGGTCCCCACTAAGCCTGGAGAAGGCGACTCTCCCACTGTTCTTCATCCACGGTGGGACACTAGCTCTGTTCCGCTCTTGTCCAAACCTGTTAACTCATTTTTCAAAAGCAGACAGCAACCCATCGTGAAGGTTAAGGATGGGGTTTTCTGTAAAGCAATCAGTATTCTTTCCCGGCACAAAGTAGACACAAACTAGACCGTAGTTCATTTCATTCTTCGAAGGGGCTTCAAAGGGGCATGGCAGAACGTTTAGCAAAGCCACTGTAACCAACGGTCAGCTGAGCGGGGTGTCACAGACAGTAAAGTAAAGGCTATTGAGAATTACTGAAGCTGGAGGAGATATATTTTTTCTTCTCCCGATGGCAGAACTTCTTTCCCACTTTTGTGGACCAGCAGTGCATGGAACACTACCTGGTGTGTGTGTGGCGGGGTGGGGGTGGGGGTGGGGGGCGGGGGTGTGCGCGCACGTGCAAGGCGTGTGTATGCATGCACATTGCATGTGTGTGCAGTGTGTGTGGTTGCACATTTATTCCCAAGCACACACTCTCCCTGTTCTAAAGCCGCTTCCACATTTGCTCTCAGCTTTTGCCCTATAAAGAGGACAATTTGGGGGAAAGGGGTGGGCAAGGATAAGAAGAGTTCACCTACGTCAGAAACTTTCAACCCCATCACAACCTCAGCAAAAATAACCTCAGCAGGAAAGGCCAGCCTACAGCATGCCCTCTCTCCGGAGCCCCAGACAATCCGAATGCGGTAACCAAGCTTGATAAAAAAAAATGACAGTGTGCCACCTAGTTATGATTGCTCCAAGAAAAACATCCCTTTCATAATAATCTTATTAGGGGAAGAGAGTGGGGTTTTTGTATCTTCTTTGTGAAGAGCAATTTATTTTTATGGATAGTAAAAAGGAAATAAATTCTCCCGAAATGGCTCCTTGGTGGATCGGGGTCCCCGCAGCTCATTCTGTGTTTATAGATAAGCAAAAGGTCAATTGAATGCTACGTGTATTATGTGTGGTGTGCGAAGACGAGGCACGGCATGGTGTGGGGAGGGAGTCGTTGGCTAATTCAACCTTTCTTCTCATCTCCTTTAGAGACGGGTTTGAGGGGAGATTTCTGTGCCAGGGGCCATCAGGGAAATACCTAGCAATCACCTGTCAGGAGGCGTTTGTTTGGCTGGTGGGATTTAATACTCTGTAGGAGATTAGAATGTGTTGTTTTTGTCACTGTGGAAAATATACAGATAATTTTTCAGGTACCTGTTTGACAGGTTCCAAAGGAGTGGCATATATGTCCCTGATTAATGACTTCCTCCTGTGTTCCTGAGGTCATTGTGACATTTCATTAAAATATAAAAGCGGAGACCCAGTTTGGAGATAGTGGGGGGAGTCTGGGCCCAGATCCCAGTCCGGGCCCAGATCCCATTCTGGGAGAGGTCGTCAGATTCAATTCCTCTCTAGACACACAGGGTGAAACCACAATCAGCTCTCGCTTGGGAGTGACTTTCCTTTCCTTCCTTACCACTTTTCTCATTTATTTGACAAATATTTAATTAGTAGACACCATGCACAAGAGTCTACATGCCAGACCCAGAGAGGACCTGCCCTTAAAATGTTTGATTTCTAATAGAGACAGGAAGGAGGATGAATTCAAAAGGTTTCAAGTGCCTTTTGTATGCTCCCTCCCTAGCTATTGAGAGTCTAACAGGGAAAAAAAAGCAAGAAGGGTCCCTAATACTTGGTGAGCACTTATTATGGTCCAGATAATATGTTAGGCATTTGCACAAGATTTTTCTCACTTTATCCTTGTAAATATGCTTATCTCCATTTTGGGGGATAAGAAAGCTGAGGTTCACAGAAATCTCGGCAGTAAGGAGAGATCAGAATTGAAAACCCAGGTCCTCTGGCTGCTACAGGGTGAGAAAGAGGGGGATGGGCAGTGAGTGGGAAGCCGGGTGGGAGGTAGGGTTCAGAGGGTGTAGCAGGTGGGCATGCAAAGAAAGAGCTTCTCCGAGGAAGTGGTATTGAACTGAGTACTGAAAGGAACAAGATATAAAAGCAAACGTTAGACAGACTGAAGACAAGGCGAACGCAGGGCTGCTCTGGGCAGACAGCAGTGACCTTCTCTGCATCCTGCCCATGTTCTCTTTAATGTGGCAGAGAAGCTGGTGAGAAGGAGCACTTCTCTCCCCTCCAGACCCAGCCCAGCCTCCAGCTCAGAAGGCGTCCGGGGCGGGTGGGGTGGGGCGCAGGGCAGAGGAGGAATAGGAGTCAGTGAGCACACTTCTCTCTCCCAAGCTCCCTCTCCTGTGGTTGTCACTTCCTTTAATCACCTTGGTCTCCTTCCCTGTTCCTCCGGCCTCTGCCCTGGGGGCTCCCCCAGCCTGACTCTGCTCTTCACACTGATGTTCTCTGGCAACCTCAAGCAACCACCTCGGTTCAGCTCTAGCCAAGTGACCTCCTAACCACTCTTCAGCCTTGACCCCTGCCTCCTGATTTGCTGAAATAGTAGTCCTGACTTTGAGGCACACCTGTGAGCGGCCCCTCCTTTCCTATTCCTGTTTCCCCAGTTTTGTTCAAGTCAGAATTCCCTCCCACCTGGACTACAATGGTCCCTTAATAGCTCCTCCTTCTGGTCCCTTCTATAGTCCCTGCTAATGATGGTGAAACCGTGTTCATATGCGTCTCTCTTACTATTCTGTGAACGGTTCCAGACAGGGACCGCTGTGATTCCTCTTTGCCTCCCAAGTATCTGGCAATCTCTAAGCTGTCAGTAATGCCTGTGGACCATGCCCCCAGTCTGTCCTGCACAAGCTCAACCTTCTGACCCCCTGCTTGGAAAACCCAATGGCTATGCATTATAGACAGGATAAGGCTTACATTCCATAGCCTTCCGTTGGAGGCCATTCCCAAGCTGGCCCTGGGAAGTCCTGTATCTTACCACTCTCCAAGAGCTACTCACTATTCCAGCAAATTCTGCCTCTCCCCTCACCCATCATGTCTGTGCCTTCCTGGTGCCTTCATTTCTTCCTTTCCTTCTCTTTTCCTAATGAAATCCCACTTATCTTACAAAGCAAGATTTGAATCCCACCCCATTCACAAATCTTTCTAGATTCCCCTAGCCTGAAGTCATTGCCTCTTAAGGTCTAGAGAACTCACGCATCCTCCCCAGCTGCCTTTCCCTGTGAAGCATCCACTACGGGGCTCAGGCTTCTCTCCCCACTAGCCTGTAGACACCATGAAGCCTGGGCCCCTGGCCCACAGGATATGTGCACCTCTGATGTTCACTGCACATGAAGGATGCTGAATAAAGCTGTCATTATATATCATCTTCCAGAACTTGTGAAAGACAATTCTTCAAATGCACCCTTTCCTTCTTTCGTGAGTCAGATTCCAATTGTTATTCAACACACACGCACAGTGCAAGTCAACTCAGATCCCGTAAGCCAAGCCTTTGCAAGGCGTCTTCGGAGGTGGCCATGTCTGCAGGGCACGTACCTGCTCTGACTAGTCATCGGGAGAGGTGTGTGACATTTCAGTGGCAGGTTCAGTTAGCGACTGTGATTCAAATACAGTGTTTGATGCCTGGAATGGGGACCACTTATTCTTTTCGAGGGAATTTTGGAAAACCAGACTTCTTATAATCAGGACTTGCTGACTCAGTGCTGGGTCTACTTTCCATTTATGCCATTCCACTTCATCTTAAAACTCATTTTATTTAGACTTTTGGTACATTACTGCCCAGATACTAGATGGTTTATGCTAGAACATGCTGCCTAATGAATGGTACACTGACTTTCTCAGCTTAATTAAATATCTACCTGGAGGGATTACAGCCAAGCCATGGCTGAAACTTGAAATCCGACCCGCCTGCCTCTGCATACTTCCTGCACCTGAATAGCCAGGCTACAATGCCCCAAAGAAAGAATTCTGTTGTGAAAAGGGGTTGCATTACCTGCCCATCCAGTGGGATGAATTTTCATCATGCTGAAAATCTTAAGCTGAGCAAGACTCTGGGACCTTTGCAAGGAGAGAAAGGTGAATGAGAAGTTGCACTGACTTTGCAAACGAATCCCTGTGCTGAACGCTGATACGGGACTAAGCCTTCCCCGTCTTAACTGTCTTAAAAAGAAATACAGGAATTATGAAAGAGGGTGGAATTTCAACCTCAGCTACTTTTAACTCTGTAAGTACGTGCCTAATTTCCCCCAGACAATGACCTTGTGTTTCAGAGCCTCCTATTAGTATCAGTTTGCTCTTAAATCAAAGATTTTCAGATGCACGTAGAGTTGGCCAAGTGGAGGGTCCACCTCCAGTTCCCTCAAGTCTATTCCCTGTTCCTTCCAAGAGGCAGCTGCCAGGACCCCCGCCAGGACTGCATTCCTGTGATGACACTGAAGGGTGCTGCTACCTCATGACAGGGGACGATTCGATTTTTACATTAAAGTCTGTGCATATAACTCGAAGAGGTTGTGTCATTGTGGGACTGTTTCTAAATGAGAGGTTGCAAATTGCAAAGTGCCCCACCCCTTGCCAGATGTGCAAGTCTGTGATAACCAAAATCTATATCCCACACCCATTTCTACTGACGGTTCAGTAATAATTTCGGCAAAGGTTCTAAAGTTTGGGATCTGATGAACCTGGAATCAAATTGAAAAGGTGAGACTTTGGGAGAGAACCTTGATGCCTCCGGTTTTTTCTCTATACAAAGGGGGAAAGAATACCCGGTTCCCAAGATGGTGGTGAGGATGAAGGGAGACAGTGGTGTCAAAGGGCTTTGTATCATGCCGGGCACATAGTAGGTGTGGAAAAAATGTCGTTAATTTCTCCTTTCTTCTCCAGCGGGGAATTTGATGGTGTTCATATGATGCCAGAGGGGTTTGTTACTCTAGTTTTGTAAACATTCCAATAATTTACCACCATTAAGTAACAAAAGGGAAAAAGCATGGCTTATTGGTGTCTCATACCACTTATCCAGAATGCCATCAATCGCTGACTTAATGTCTGGTTGTGGTGGTTATTGTATCAGGAAGCAATGATTAGTGACTCCCACATTTGGTGGAAACAGAGATTGAGGAGGTAAGAGAGATGGCTAAATAAAAACTCAAAGCTTTGCACCAAGTCCCTTTTTCTACCGAAGAAACTGGTGTTTTCTAAATCGGTGCCCCTGTGGGTTTATTCTGGATCCTTCTTTAATTTCATTATCTCTATCTCAATTGCTCAGCTGCAAACATAGGCTCAAATATTTTATGATACTTAATTTCAAGAAAACGGTTTCACCATGGTAGCAAAATAACAACAAATGTAATGGAAAATGTATTAAATATAATTCCTACTGCACAGAACTTTATAAATGCCATCAATATTCATACAGCATGTAAGCAGAAAATCAAAGCTATCTGGGACTGAGGCAGAAAGCGTATACATCCAGGAACCTCTCCTGATAGAGCAATTTTCTCTGCTTAGATTAGAGGAAAATATTCTGGGATGTTTCTTTGTTATAATGGTTTCTCCACCATGCCTGAAAATTGCTCTTTATTCCAAATGCGTCCCATTTTTTCTCATTAGATCAATTGTTCTTGTTTACCTTCTTAAAATGAGCTTGCCTTGGGCCACATCGTCATGGTGTAACAAATGTAACATTATCAAAGAAGGGAGCTGCTGGGAGGTGGGGGAGGGGGGACAGGTAGTCAGACCAAAGATGAAGGCATCTTATACAGGTATTCAGTCGTAATCATAAGAGAGAAATCATCGAGTAAAAAAAAAAAATGCAGTTAAATCTTTGTGGAGTCATAGTGAGCTGGTAGGGTCTTTTCTCTACTGAGCTATTTCCCATCCAGCCTAGTGGGCATGGAATAGTATCTTTGAAATAATTGACCATGGAGGAAAATGTATTATTTTGATAATACTGCATTAGACCCCCACTGACATCTTGATCAGAGCCTCAGATTTTGACCTAGTTAAGCCACCTTCTCTGTGCCTGCCACTGTGACATTGTTTCCTTTCTGTTAAGGGTGATGGGAAGCATGGGCTCCTCTCGATTTCTAAATCGCAAAGCAGGCACTGAAGCTTCCATTTCTTCTTTATCAACTTATTTCAATTTGCTGTCTGGAGTTAGGGTAAATAATAAGATCACAGCATGTTACTCAGGGGTGATCAATCCCTCTGTTTTGAAAAGCACGAATGATGACCAGTGTTTCTAGGGCAGCAACTCTGGGCTTGGCATTTTCCATCCATCACGTGATTTCGTCCTTGCAACAGCTGTTGGAGATAAGGATTACTGTACCCTTTCACAGCTAAAAAGCTGAGGTTGAGCAATGTCATGGAACTTGTCAAATGTCACACGAGAAGGGGCAGAATCAGGGTTCAAACAGACACGTTCAACTCTGCGTGGCCCATTTCTTTCTAATCCACTAGGCTACCTCTCAGAACTAGCGTACTTCATTTCATATGGACAAGGGATCCCCCAAATAGCTGTCAGTATTTTGTTTTCCCTGATGGCATTCCAGGGAATCTGCTGCAGAGATAGTTCTATTTTTTTTAGTACTTATTTATTTGAGAGAGAGCCAGCATGAGCAGGAGGGGCAGAGGGAGAGAGAGAATCTCAAGCAGACTCCACGCCCAGTGCAGAGCCTGACCCGGGGCTCGATCTCATAACCCTGAGATCATGACCTGAGCTGAAATCACCAGTCGGACTCTCAATGGACTGAGCCACACAGGTGCTCCTGGATATAATTTTAAAAAGTAAACCTATGTTTCACAAAGAGTGTTTTTATTTGGGAGAGTGAAAATTACAATATGCTCAATTCGCCATTAACATCCGCACTCCTCTGTGTCCCTGGTCGTGCCTGACCCCTTTTTCTCCATGGAAAGAAGGTCAGCTTAGGCTGCAAACCTTGTAGCCACCAGTTTCCTACAACAGAACCTCTTTAGGAAAGAGGAATCACATCAAACGTTGCTGATGGACAAGCTTTTAATCTCAGAACTACTACCTCCAGTTTCGGGAGTTGCCAAAACAAGAAAAAAGAAATACGAAAACAAGATAGACTTTGGGGAAAAGAGGTCATCATCCCCAGTGTTGGCAAGAGCTGAGTTAGCAAGTGATGCTCATCAACAACCTCAATTACGTTTCACCTCCTCTGCACAGCTGGGTCATCCCACTGCATGATGCTCCCCTCAACAGAGGTACCAATTCCCCTGGGGGCAACGCAAGCTCACTGCGTATCTGCCACACATGTATTTAGTTCCAAGGGTCATTGCTCTCCCAGGTCAGCATTTTTCTCACTTCGCAAGTAAATCAGGCATGACAAACCAATGTGTCATCCACGTTTTTCTCTCTTCCAGAAATGTTGTTCAATCAATATCAGTTCCCAATGGTTACGACAAAGGCAGGTGCTTCTACTCTGAGCTGGGTCCCTCCCCACCTGGAGGCATACTGGAGGTTGAACAGCACTAAATGGACACATTGAAAGTAACATCACCCCAATGGGATACGCTCGGAGACATTCATCTTCCTAGAAGTGCTGCAAGCCCAGGAAGGAGAAGGTGCAGAAGCCCACACTTTACAGACCACTTTCCCACCTAGCCTTTTACCTGCACTCAGAAATATTTCTCAATAATCAGGCTGTAAGCTTACATTTTTCAAAGTAGATAGCATAATAGAATATTGACTTGATATTTGGTGAGTTACATAAGGCAGCGCTGCATCTAACTGAGAATACCCTGGTAATAGAGAGATTCACTCACAATTACCCCCAGAAATGTGGGTTGTGTAAATGGCTACCTATCAGCAACTGGCTTATGAAATCAAAACAGTCAGAGATTTTGTTACATTATGCCTGAAACTATTCCCAGGCCTTGTCATTTCCCGTGGAAGTGCAAATTATCATGTGATCCCTTTTGCAAAGAAGTCTTTTATCATATATTATTGTTATGCACTATATAGTTGTGTTCCCCCCCCAAAAAAAAATTAATGTGTGGAAACCCTAACCTCCAATGTGATCGCATTTGGAGCTGGGATTTTGGGGAGGCAAATAGGGTTTACATTAGCTCATGTAGATGAGACCCTCATTATGAGATTATTGACTAATAAGAAGAGAAAGAGAGAGATCTCTCCATGTGCACACAGTGAAGAAAGGCCAAACGAGGACCCAGCTAGAAGTTGGCCATCTACAATCCAGGAAGCAGGCTCCCACCAGGAGCCAAATAGGCTAGCACTTTCATCTTGGATTTCCAGTCTCCAGAATTGTGAGAAATCAGTCTCTATTGTTTCAGCCATCCAGTCTATGGTATTTTGTCATAGCAGCCTGGGCGAAGGCAGAATATCCCTTTTAATCAAATTTAGCTAATACAGTCACCCACATATGTGGGAAAAATATTACGAGCAATGGGGTGAAGAGCCATGCAAGGTCATGGTCCAGGGAGAGCCAGATTTAGAATGCTCAGTTGTCACCCAAACTGAGCAAAGCCCCTGAAAATGCTTCTCACCACATTCATCCCCAATTATATTTCTGTTCCAGAGCAAAAACAAATGCAGTGGAGTAGTTTTGGGGTAGAGATGCAAGTCACGTGCCTACACCTTATGAAATCAAAATCAGAACACATGACCAGACAAGGTACTTCTGGAAGCTTTAGGACAGAAAGACTCAATTCAGGACAAGAATGCACAGCCATTGCAATTACTGTGCATGGAAAACATTTTTCTCCTCCCCTTAAGGTGTGAACATGATTGTACTTAATCCTCTTTAGCTTGCAAGTGACTGAAATTCATCCAAAACTACTTAAGTGTGAGCGTGTATGTGTATGAGTGTATACCTATGCATATACATGCATGCACAGATATTCATTATGGTGTTTCCTATAAACCAAGCTCCCACCTCCCCGCCCCCCTTCCTTCCTTCCCAGTCAGCCACTGTTCTGATAGCTGGGAATATAACCTTGAACCAGAGAGATCAGCTCTTTGCATTATATAACTTGCTTTATGGGGGTAGAGGTAGAGACAGAAAATAAATAAAGCAAAATGGGAAGGCCATCTGGTGTTAAAGAAATTGACCAGAGGCTGGGTCTATCCCCCATGGAGCTGGCATTCACGGCTTTTAAAGAAGGCTGGCTCTCACCACTGGAGGGGTTCCCTGTAAGTGCTGTAGGAGAGAGAGCCAAGCTGCTCCTCCTTCTCCTCCAGGACCTTCTCCCTGCTTGGGGCTCTGGGTATCCCTCCTTCCCTGTTCCACCACTGCGCTACGCTTCCCAGCCTTCCCCTGAAAATCCTTACAGGCAACAACCTTCCGTGTTGTTTCCAGCTGAGCTTTAAACTGACCTGGGGATGCATTTGCCTGGTTGTGTTACTGCTCTGTTTTGTTAGACATCATGATTTTTGATCTCCTGTATCCCAAATAAATCCTCTAAATTGTTTTCTATGTGTATCTTTTCATCATTTTACAACTCCACATTTGTTATTGTTGTTTTAGACTGAACAAAAATGCTAAGATTGTGGATATGACAAAATGACTAAATTTGAGGACAAGATTAGCTTGGAGCTGGCAGGGGCTTTGCCCGTGTTGATACGTCTACCCCAGTGCTAAGAAGAATGCTCAACATTTGTAGGATGAATGAGCTACTGAAAGTCCCCAGTGATGAACTTGTACCTTTCGGAGACACCTTTAACTGTTTTGATAATCCAGCACTCAGAGACTGCTACCCACCCCTTCCTTGCCCACCCTCTTCTGCCTCACAGTCACCCCCTTAGTTTGGCCCATGTGCCCACCATGGGCCTTTCCCCACTTCCTCTGTTTAGGGGTTTGCTGCCTCTGATCCTCTTATTTAAAAATTTATACAAATATAAATATATGTATGCATCTGGAGTTGTTTGTTGACTTCAAATCCCCTTCCTGTTTTTGCATAATGTCATATGTATCCTAAAATGCCTCAAAATATGATTTTTGATGCTATTCCATTTCAATTCATTGTGTCATTACATTTTAATCTCCAGGAAGGACTCAGAAGCTCCAGGAAATAAAAGGGCATATAAAATGATATAAGCCTTGAGAGCTTCGCTGTGTACGATTATCCCACCACACACCGTCTTCAGAGTAATGCAGCTAAGGCTTTATCAATGCTTTTTCAGGTTTTTGCAGTTTGAGCGTAATCTCCCTGGAATGCTCTGAATCTTATCCTCCACATGACCTTGTAAGAAACCAAAGTATGCACAGATTCAACATAGGGAGTGCTAGGCAACACGTTTCAAAAGCCTGGGGTAGAACTTTGCAGGGCTTATGAAGAGTGAGTGATTTCAGTGAAATCACCCTAGAAACTTGTGCTCCCCATATTCCCCAAGGATCAAGATACTGTAGTTATTTCCCTGAAAAAACAGATGTTTAGTATGCGGACCTTCCTTCCTCTCTATTCCCACCCTGAGGCAGGGAGCTCTATCTTTCTGAAGATGCCTACACTTGGCGGACTTCCTTCCCAGCTCTGGGAATTTGGTCTAGATACTATTTTATTTCTCAGCTTCCTTGTGGGTAAAATGGGGTTAATAACAGCATCCACTAATGAAGTTGTCGACATCACATGAGAGAATTCACATGAAAGAGCTTAGCCATACTGAGCCCGCACCTAGCACATAGTAAGTCTTCAATAAATACAAGCCTTTGCAATTATGATTAAAAAAAAAACAAACAAAAAAAACACCTTCTCTCTTCCCAAGGAAATAATGCACAGGGTTTGGGATGAGGGAACTAGGAGGCTTTATAGGGAGAATAATTTGGAAATTGGATGTGATTTAAAAAAATCTAAAAGTAATAATGTGGTGGTTCTGGCTCTGTAACTAATTAATTGTGTGACTTGGGCTGAACACATATTTTCTGGGCACCGACCATTTGCCAGGTACTGAGGATTCAGAGAGGCTAATAAAACACTGTCCCTGTCCTCCAGACATTCACAGATTTGTAGAAAAGAAAATTATATGAACACAGAAATCAAATGCTATGTGATCCACACAACAAAACAGTCATAGAAAGGGGAATAATTTATAGTCTCCAGAGGGTCCAAGAAGGCTTCTGAGAGGGGGTTTGGAAGCAAGTCTGGGTTTAATTGATGTGAGTACAATTGAAGAAGAGGAGTCAGATTTGAGTCAAAAACTCAAACCAGCACCTTACAGCCAAATGAAATAGGTTAATGACCCTGCATGGAGCCTCAGTTTCTTCTTCTGTAAACCACCCGATTTGTAGTATTCTTAGAAGGACTAGAAATAACACATATAAAGCATCTAGCCCGGGTCATTAATGCAGGTTATGTGTTGGGCACATGGTAGAAACACAGTTGTACATTCCTTCCCCCTTTTAAACGAGTTCAGCCCTCACACTGTGCCCCTATGCATCAGACCCAAAGGAATGTTATGGTTGTCATCTCTCAGTGCAGTGTTAGAAGTTGCAATGAACTTTACTGGAATTGAAAGTTTAATGTGGAAAGTTTCATGAATAGTTGTTGGTTCAGGTAGAGAGCCTGGGTGAATAAAGACATGAATATATTTCTAAATTTCACCAGCTTTTCTGCTAGGGCAAGGCAAAGGTTAGTCATCCCTTCTGCCTTTTACTTCTCTCCCATCTCTCCTCGGAAGTTGTTCCAATTAACAAATTATCATCAACCTTATTTTCTGCTTCCTGGTGGGCAAGACACACCACCTGGCTTTCTACACCTGACGGGAAAACATCTTCTCTTTCTAGAGAAAATTCTGAGTCTCTCGCCCCACCCAAACTACAGGAGACTCCCTTCCTTGGATTGAGGAACCCAAATTTCAAACTGCAGCTTTAATTCACAAACTCTTTCTGGTTTGAAAACTCAACTGGATTGCAGAAATGAGTCCACATTCTAACCATTGTAGAGCTGTAAGAAAAAAGATGCTCAGAGAAATTTGATCCTTCTTATCCCTACAAATGAGAAAAACCCACACTGAGAGAGGGGTTGTGACTCCCCCAAGGTTCCATGGCTAGCTAAACAACAGAGTCAGAAGAAAATCTCAACTCCAGCCTCCTAGAAACAGCTCAGATTTCCCCTGCAAGTTGAGTCCTTCAAAATAATCATCAAGACAATAAAAAACCCAGTGTAAAAATCCAAATGCAATCAAGCCCATTTAGCCGAGGAATTGCAAATTCCTGGTAAATACAATAGTAACACAAGAAGATTAAAAACAAATGTACAGGATGGGGTGCCTGGGTGGCTCAGTTGGTTGAGCATCCAACTCTTGGTTTCGGCTCTGGTCACGATCTCAAGGTTATGAGATTGAGTCCTGCATCAGGCTCCATGCCCAGCATGGGTCTGCTTGAGATTCTCTCTCTCCCTCTTCCTCTGCCCACCACCCCCCACCCCCCACCCCTGATAGCTCTTTCTCTCTCTCAAAAAAATAAATAAAATCTTTAAAAGAAAAGGAAGAAAATGTTCAGGAGTTAAACCCTGTGTTAAACTCTAGCAAGATATTTGCTATTTTTCACTAATTTCCATGAAGCCCAGGAAGATCATAGGGTTCACAGTTAGATAAATATTAATTATGAGAAAAGCTAACATGTTGATGGATATTTTAAGAGGATAAAGTGTTATTTCCCTTAATTTCATTATGAATATAAAATGAAAAGGGACATTAGGCAAAAACTAAGGAAATATGAATAAAATACGGACTTCAATTAAATACTAATGTATCAATATTTGTTCATTAATTGTGACAAATGCATCATACTAAACATAAGATGTTAATAACAGAGGAGACTGGGTGTAGGGCATATATGGGAACTCTGTACTCTCTTTTCAGTTTTCCTATAAATTTAAAACTGTTCTAAAAAATAAGTCTTATTTTAAAAGATAAAACAAAAACAAGCAAGCCAAAAACTTCCACCATGTTCTTAGATTATGGACCATCACGAGAGTACTAGGTTAGAATGGAAACTTGCGAATGTCTAAATGGCATGTTAGGCCCTGTATCCATGAGCGTGTATTTCAGACTATCTGCAAGGCAAATGCACATGACTTATGAGAATCTATTATTCCTCTAGCCTCACTCTATTTCAGCATATTGCTGTAAGCGAACTATAAATAGAGAAAGAGAATGGCCTTCAGGATGCTGACCACTCCATGTACACATTTCACCCAATTCCCAGGACAACTTTCTGAGATATACATCATTACCTCTCTTGCAGATGATAAGATTGCATTCAGAGACGGTTAAGAAATTCGCCTAAGACTTTTCTAATATGATACAAGTTTACTCAATATTTGTTTCCACATGTACAGATTATTTTGTTCCTCCCTATTCATATGATCAGTGAACAGAGACACCATTTTTGGAAGAGCTGGCCAAAACATGAGATGGCTACTGCTAGTGTTTTCATCATCATTTCTCTTTAGAACCTTCCTGGATGAGACAGTTTCTCAGAACTTCCTTATTTTTGATGACCCTGAAAAGAGTGAGAGGCAATGATAAGGCAGTTTGTAGAATGTCTCTTCTTGGGATTTGTCTTATGGTTTTCTACTGATTATAATGGGTTTATGGATTTTGCAGAGGAAGACCACACAAGAGATATACCATTTTTGGCAAGTTCATATCAAGGGTGCTGACTATTAGTTTTATGTATTATTGCTGATGTTGGTGTTAGTCACCTGGTTGAGGTAATACTTGTCATGTCTCTTTACTGTAGAGTTGTTCTTTTGCCCCCATTCTATATGGTATTCTTTGGGGAAAAGTAAGTATGTGCACCCTATACTTTTTTTTTTTTTTTTTTTATTTGAGACAGAGAGAATGAGAGAGACAGAGAGCACATGAGAGGGGGGAGGGTCAGAGGGAGAAGCAGGCTCTCTGCCGAGCAGGGAGCCTGATGCGGGACTCGATCCTGGGACTCCAGGATCATGACCTGAGCCGAAGGCAGTCGCTTAACCAACTGAGCCACCCAGGCGCCCTGTGCACCCTATACTTAAGAAGTGGAAGTTTAAGCTCCACTTCCTTGAGGGTGGAATATCTATACAAATTATCTGGAATTCTACATAGGACATTTGTGTATTCATACCCATTTATTTATGTATGCAATCATTTATATCATTATGAAGTCATGGGTATTAACTTTATACTTTGGGTTATAATCCAATACTTCTTTACTTATTTTATTGTTCAAGTCATTCCAGCTTTTGCCATGGGAAACTCTTTTATTTGGCTTACCTGTTTTTTGACAGACTCCTGACATTGTGTTGTTTTTTTTGCTTGTTTTCTTTTGGGGAATTTTCTTACTCTCTGACACTACAAGATGTTCTAGGCTCATCTTATATATTTCCCACCCCAGTACTAGAATCTGCCATTTCTACCTGAAACCCTGGTTCCCTTCTTTGGAAAATGATATTAGAGACCAAGATCTGGATACTGGGTATATCATAACTTAGGCAGATATACATATCTATAAATATTTCTATATATGACCAACCTGCATCTATATCAAGTTAGACATGAGCTCACATTGACTTCTTCGGCTCCAACCCATGTCTGTGTCCATTATGACAGGATTCATTCTAGCATGCTTCCCTTGCTGGTCTGTAAACTCCCATTTGAACAGTGAGAAACCTGATTCCCACCATCCACCACTCATTTACTTAATTGTTCCAATCCAGAATACATGTATAGCAGTATCGGAATTGTTAATATCTACCTTTATGGAAAACATTATGTACAGTTTATTTTGCCCTTAGTCTTACTCATTTACAAACTTATTTAGGATAACACCTTATCTCTCATCACCCTCAGTGATGTTGTTTCACACACTTGTAATAAGGTTAGAATCTTTTATCACTTTCCAAGTTCCATCCTGGGATCCTCTGGTCTCCTAGATGACTTATTTTTAAGTTACATACATGAAGGCTCATTCCTTGTGCTATAAAATACTATGGTTTTGACAGAAGTGTAGTGTGGTTTTGCTTCCCTAAAACATCTCTTGTGCTTCCCCTGCTGAACACCCCTCTCCACATCCCCATCTGCTCCCCCCTTTCCCCTCCTGAACCCCTGGAAATCACTGATCTTTTAACCGTCACTGTGATACTGCTTTTTCAGATTGCCATATAATTGTAATCACAAAGTACGTTTTACACTGACTACTTTCACTTAGCTGACTGTATTTAAGATCCCTCTATGTGGCTCTCTTATGGCTTAATAGCTCTTTTTCTCCTTATTGCTAAATAATATTCCATTGTACAGATGTACCACAGTTTGTTTATCCGTTCACCTACGGAGAACATTTTTGTTGCTTCCAGTTTCAGGCACTTGTGAATAATGCTGCCACACATGTTTGCATGCAGGTATTTGTGTGCAATAAGTTTTCAGATCAGTTGGGCAAATACCGAAGAATGGGATTGCTGGATCATATAGTGAGATGACCTTTAGCTTTATAAGAAACTGCCAAACTGTCCTCCAAAGGGGCTGCATCATTTTACATTTCCAGTAACAATGAATAATATTTCCTCTTGCCTTGTATTCTTTTACAGCATTTGGTAATGTCTTTTTTTAAATTTATTTTAGCCAGTTTAAGAGGTATGTAGTGGTAGCTCACTGTTGTTTTAATTCACAGTTTCCTGATGATAAATGATGATTTCTGTTATTGATTTCTAGTTTAATTCCATCATCATCTGAGAACATACTTGATATGATTTCTGCTTTAAAAAAATTAATGTGGGTTTTATGGCCTAGAAGGCGATCTATTTTGGTGAATTATCCATGTAAACTTGACAAGAATGTGTATTCTGTTGTATTTACATGGAGTATTTTATAAATGTCAATTAGATGAAGTTGATTGATAGTAATGTTAAGGTCAACAATATCCTTACTGATTTTTTTTTTTTTTTGCCTGCTTGATCTATCAATTCCTGAAAGAGGGATGTTGAAGTCCAGAGCTATAACAGTGAATTTGTGTGTTTCTCATAGTTCTATCATTTTTTTGCCTCACATATTTTGATGCTCTGTTGTTAGGTGCATAATCATTTAGAATGGTTATGCCTTCTTGGAGACCTAGCTCCTTTATAATTATGCAATGCTTCTCTTTATCTCTGGTAGTTTCCTTGTTCTGAAATTTACTCTGTCTGAAATTAATACTGCTACTCTGGCTTTCTTTTGTTGGTGTTCACATGGTATATCTTTAGCATGGTATATTCTCCTCTATCCCCTTACTTTTAATATATGGTGTCTTTATAGTTAATGTGGGTTTCTTGAAGACAACATATAGTTCGAGTTGTTTTTGATCCACTATAGAAACCTCTATCTAAATTGGTGAATGTAGACCATTCACATTTTAAATGATTATTGACACCATTGGATTTTTATCTAATACGTTTGTAACTATTTTCTATTTGTTACATTTGTTCTTTATTTCTCTTTCCCTTAATTGTCTGCCTTCTCTGGTTTTAATTGAGCATTTTATAAGATCCATTTTGTCTCTTCTTTTAACATAGCTAGTAAATTTAAAAAAATTAATGATTACCCTAGAATTTTAGATATACATTTCATTTTTTTGTTATTTTTAAAAATATTTTATTTTTAAGTAATCTCTACACCCAATGTGGGACTTGAACTCACAATGCTGAGATCAAGAGTCACACACTCTATTGACTGAGCCAGATAGGTACCCCTAGATATACATTTTATATTAGTCTAATTCCACCTTCAAAAGTATTATATCATTTTGCATATAATACAGGTACCTTAAGACAAAATGTTCCCGATCCCTTCCTTCTGTCTGATGACATTGCTGTAATTCATTTCACTTATAAGTATGCTATAATCACCCAATGTATCATTTTTATTATAACTTGCAACAAACACTAACACTTAACTTTTAGATCAAATAGGAATAATAAAACTCTTCAGGTCTGCAGTCTTAAGAATTCTTTCCATGTCCCTGTCTGTCCCTGAATTGCTCATTTCCTCTTATATATTCAACTTTGTTAGCCTTTATTTCTAGGGCCAGTTATGATCTCCATCTGCTTTCAAAATCTCAATACTCAAGAGTTTTTGAAATTACTGAGTCCCCTTTAACCTAGGACCTAGATTCTATGATTCAAAACCCTCAACCACTTCAACTCAATTTTATGTTAAGTGAAATTCTAGGACAGTCCCACTAAATATGCCTACAAAATAAGATTGGAAAAATCCCTGAACAAATGATACTTTTCTAATAGATTGCCTTCATTGACTACAGTTAACAATACCTACAAGTGGTTAAAAAAATAAAGATAATTATTGGTATGAATTGAGTTTTCTAATTTATAGAGACATAAATCTGAGGAACATGTGTGGGTGGGGGATAATGTGAAGTAATGTGGGATAATGGTAGAATGACATAAAGTTGGATCAGGCAAGTATATTGATATGGGTCCACTAAGTAGAGATTCTGCATTTAATGTTACAGCTTGTGGGGTTAGAAGTACTTTAACAGTTTGGCTGGCTGGCTGGCTGAAATTTGGACCAAAAGGTGACCCGCAGGGAGGGACCTGAAAATGCTGGGCCTGCCTTGATTCAAGGTAGAAGAAGAGATTCAAAGACTCAGTGAGATTAGAAAGTTTGAGTGGATTTGTCATTTAAGACCTACATACTCACTCTGGAAGGATCCAGAAGACATACTTTTCAACACAACTGTGAAAAAGAAATTGGTGAGAGAACACCCCCCCCCACCCCACCCCCGGCATCCTTAAAGAGTTCTGTGATTGCTCTTTTCCATAGACCAGGCCTTAGAGTGGGAATAACAATCACTGAATTGGAAACCTCAATACAGTGAGAATACCCGGAAGGGGAAGCGGGGGTGGCAGGGGCCAAGTGCAGCACTCAGTCAGAAGGGGGGAGTGGCATAGAGGGAGTAAGCTGACAGCAAGGAGACATGAGGGAAAGCTCTAGGGTGATGGAACTATTCCAATCTTTATTGTGATTATGAGTACATGCCTTTATACATCTGTCAAAACTCACTGAACTGTACACTTTAAAAAGGTAAATTTTTCTACAGGTAAAGTGTGATTCAATAAGCCTGACTTTTGAAAAAGCTACACAGGTAGATATAATGCAACAGAAAACAAAATAGGCTTAGGAGTCAGATATGTTGGCGTATAATTTCTAGCTCCTCTGCTTATGAGCTGTGTTATTTAATCATCCATCCACTGTCCATCCATCCACCTATCTGTCCATCCATTCAATAAAAATAAAAAAAATATTCCACATGCTGGGGATGATTAATTAACTAAAGCAGAAGAAGTCATTGCCCTCATGATCTGGTATATTTGAACTGAGCCCTGAATAATGAGAAGGAGCAACCCAGGGGACCATCTGGGAAATGCATTCTAAGCAAAGATAAAAGCAAGCAGAAGCAAGAGGTGGGAGCAAGCATGACATGTTTGACAGCTGTGCAGAACACCAGTGTGGCTGTAATGTAATGAGTGAGCTAAGTAGGAGGTGAGATCAGAGTGGAGGCAGTTACCAGACCATAGAGTCATCCATGGGGTCCAGTAAGCTGGGGTTTTGTTCTGAGAGCAATGGTAAGCCCCTACAAGGCTTTCAAGACAGTCACATGTTCAGATGTACGTATTAAAATGGACAGTTCTAGCCAACGTATGGAGAATTGCTTATGATCAGGGTTTGGGGTTAGGGAGAGAATGGAAATTGGTGGTTTGGACCAGATGAGTGAGAAAAAGAGAAGTCTCAGGATTCTTTACTGAATCTACCTGAATCTTTTTCTTTTAATTTTGTAAAATGGAACTGGTAATATATATTTGTCAAGGTTATTGAGAGAATTACTTGGAGAAATATAAGTAAAACATTGATCACAGAATCTACCATAAATTAGACACCCAAAAATTAGTTGCTAAATTTTCCTCCACCAATATTTTATCAGAATGAATACCTGTAGATACCTCTGTCCTTTAGGTATCAGTCAAGAATTTAATGTTTTATTCACAGTCAGATCTCAGATTCTCTTTCCATAGTTCTGTAAGGACTCACTATCATCCAGTTTGAAACAAGTAAATAATCGCTAAATAGAATGGAAGGATTGGCTTCTGGCAGGGGCTGGCTGGGGGGCAGTGCTAGGGGGAATGGGACAGATATCCTTGTTGGTTCAGAAGTAGGAGTCTTATTTCTAGAAGATAAGAGCACTGTCATAAAGCCCCACTTCTCAATTAGTACTAAAATATAAATACTTCTCTGATGTCTGATACTTCCATAAAGAAATTGGCAAATGAAACTTAATATTTGGCAAACTAGTAAAACTAAATATGCAATGTCTCATATACTAGAGTCTCCTCCTAAGAATATATTACTTTTTTAAAAAATATAAATATGTACATGTATTTTTAAAAATCTATTTTAATTCCACAGAATCATAACCAAGTTCTGATAATTTGATTTTCTGTGTAACAGCCTTATGACCAGGATAAAGGCTTACCAATTTCTCCCAGACATGCTTGATTTACTCCCTAAATTATTTGAAGCAACAGATGCCGTCAGTAATTTTCTACACATTTATTTATTCATTACGGCAACCCTGGTTCCATTTCTATGTTATTTCTGAGGGTCAGTAAAATGATCCATTGGGATGCCTACCTCAATAAAGCCTCAGATAGGAAATCGATATTATAAGCATTATATTACTTGACCTCATGAAGAAAATATCAGCAAACTTGAAAATAAATTATAGAGATTATGCCATCTGATAAATGGAAATAAAAAATAACAAATATTAACAAAGACTCAGAAAAAAATGCAGGACATCACTTAGGCACACCAACACCTGCATAAAGACAGAAGAGAGAGAGAAAAGAGCAGAAAAATATTTAAAGAAATAATGGCTAAAGCATGTACAAATCTGATGAAAGTATTAATCTACATATCCAAAAAAGTTCAATAAATTCCAAGTAGGAAAAATGCGAAGAGATCCACACTCAGACACGTCATAGTAAAAATGCTGAAAGTCAAAGATAAAGAGAATATCTTGAAAGCAGCAAAAGAAAAAGGATTCATCACATCAAGGGAACTCCAATGAGACCAACAAGTGACTTCTTCAGGAAAGATGGAGACGAGAACACCATGGGATGTCATATCCAAAGTGCTGAAGGAAATGAAAAACTGCCAATGGAGAATTATATCCAGCAAAATAATATTTTAAAAAAACTAAGACCAAATAAAGACATTCTGAGAAAAATTAAAAACTGAGAAAATACATTGATAATAGACCAATCTTATAAGAAATACTAAAGAAAGGTCTTCAGATGGAAAGCAGATGACACCAGAGAAAATTATCGAGTAATTGAATCCATGTGAAAACAGAAAGCACATGAGCTAAAGTAACTGTGTAGAGAATTGTAAAAGACACTATAATTGCATATTTACTCTCCTTTTTTTCTTATTTGATTTAAAAAGCAATTACTTTAAACTATGTATGTGCATACTAAATAACATATAATACCTATGTATGCTCTCTATATAACAGTTAGACATGTTTAATAACATTTATATTTATAAATTATATATTTATATAAACATGTATTTAATTTAAATTTGTGTTTATACATATAAATATATAAAATGTTTATATGACATATTTATAATTATTTATTAGTACTATTTTACAATTATACATATATAATGATGCAATTATATACATATAACTTTATTTTATTATTTTATACAAATTATATAAATTTATACAAATTATATAAATTTATACATAACTTTATCTGGAGTAGTAAGATGACACCATATGGGGGGGCGGAGCAAGATGGC
>NC_138377.1:116179555-116199496 GCF_054177405.1 Leptonychotes weddellii
AGGGTGTAATCTGAGCAAAATAAGTCAATCAGAGAAAGACATGTATCATATGACCTCACTGATATGAAGAATTGTTAATCTCAGGAAACAAACTGAGGGTTGCTGGAGTGGGGGGTGGGTGGGAGGGATGGGGTGGCTGGGTGATAGACATTGGGGAGGGTATGTGCTATGGTGAGCATTGTGAATTGTGCAGGACTGTTGAATCACAGATCTGTACCTCGGAAACAAAAAATGCAATATATGTTAAAGAAAAGAAAAAGAAGAAGAAGAAGATAGCAGGAGGGGAAGAATGAAGGCGGGGAACTCAGAGGGAGAGACGAACCATGAGAGACGATGGACTCTGAAAAACAAACTGAGGGGTCTAGAGGGGAGGGGGTGGGAGGATGGGTTAACCTGGTGATGGGTATTAAAGAGGGCATGTTCTGCATGGAGCACTGGGTGTTATGCACAAACAATGAATCATGGAACACTACATCAAAAATTAATGATGTAATGTATGGTGATTAATGTAACAATAAAAAATTTAAACAAAGAAAGATTTTATTCATTTCTTTTATTTGAGAGATAGAGAGAGAGAATGAGAAGTAAAAGGAGAGGGACAAGGAGACTCCATGTTAAGCACAGAGCCTAACACAGGGCTCCATCCTAGGACCCCGAGATCATGACTTGAGCCAAAACCAAGAGTCCAACGCTCAACTGACTGAGCCACCAAGGCCCCCCTATACTTTACTTTTTAAAAAAGCAAAGAAAGCATTCAAGTGAGACATGGTGAGTGCACGGCCCAGAATCCAAGCTATGGTGCATTGCAGCAACACTAAAGTCAAAAACACCCCCATGCTCAGTGCTCCACTTGGAGCAAACATCAGGGTGAGTGGCCAGGTGGTGTCCTTGTCTCCAAGTCTCCCTAAAGACATCCTCAGCCAAGCAGGCAGGCAGGCAGCCGCAGAGGGGTACTTCCCCTCTAGGAAGGTAGGAGTCCTTCTCATGCCCTTGACCAGATGATCTTAATCATTTTGAAACTGAGAAATCAGCAAGTTCTATCACTTGGAGATTTAATCATCTTTTCTCTACTCAAATCTGATAATGAATGATTTCAGGTTATTAATTTTTCAATCCAGAATGAGTACATGAAGGCTACCTAGTATGGAGTTCTATTGCCTTTGAAAAATTCCATTCATGCCTTGGGTCTGTGTTGTGAATGGACTGTACATTCTCCTGATTAACACACTGAATTGCACTGAATCTTACTGACAAGTTTAAGGTGAGGTCATACTAGTATGCACCTAAATCTGTTCAGTGCAGTATTGCCAAGGCTATCCTGGCTTCAACCAGAGGCGAAGAGCGTGGGGCACTACAGAGCCTTTCTAACCAGAACCTGCTGCAAGTCCCTCATATCTAACATCTGTCCATCTGCCACTACTGTGGCATTTCCCCCTGCCTCTGCCTCAATTCAGGATTTGTCCTCTTTCACTTGGATGATACCATTAGCCTTCATCTTCCTCTTCCAGCTCATCTATGTGCATTTGACCACACCAAAAATACCTGCACTTCTTCGGATGTACCTCTGTAGAATTCTGTTTATTGTTTGCCCTTGGCCAGGAATGCACTCCTGTATTTGCTCCACTAGTCTGACTTCTACTCTTCCTTTAAGAAGCAGTCCAGGGGTGCCTGGGTGGCTCAGTCTGTTGAGCGACTGACTCTTGATTTTGGCTCAGGTCATGATCTCAGAGTCGTAGGATTGAACCCCATGTTGGGCTCCATGCTTACCCTGGAGTCTACTTGTCCCTTTCCTTCTGCTCCTCCCCCTGCTCTCTCTCTCTTTCTGTCTATCTCTCTTACTCACTCTCTCAAATAAATAAAATTAAAAAAAAAAAAAAGAAACAGTCCAAGGGTCATGTTCCCTGAGAAACCATCCTACCTTCCCACAGACATCACTGCCTCTTTTGGACTGGACTATTCCTTATACAGAATGATTCAAAAAAGAATTGAACACTTCTAAAAACATATTACTCAATAATTAGGTTATATATAAGAATATACAGTATACATGAACACCTGGATGGCTCAGCCAGTTAAGCATCTGCCTTCGGCTCAGGTCATGATTCCAAAGTCCTGGGATCAAGTCCTGCATTGGGATCCCTGCTCAGTAGGGAGTCTGCTTCTCCCTCTGCCCTTCACCCTGCTCATTCTCTCTCTCTCTCTCTCTCTCTCTCTTGCTCTCTCTGTCTCTCTCCCAAATAAATAAATAAAATCTTTTTAAAAAAGAACATACAGTACACACCAAATTTTGATTACCCTGATATTTGTCAATTTTCTTTTTTTTTTTAAAGATTTTTTATTTATTTATTTGAGAGAGAGAATGAGACAGAGAGAGAGAGCACGAGATGGAGGAGGGTCAGAGGGAGAAGCAGGCTCCCCGCCGAGCAGGGAGCCCGATGTGGGACTCGATCCTGGGACTCCAGGATCATGACCTGAGCCGAAGGCAGTTGCTTAACCAACTGAGCCACCCAGGCGCCCCGATATTTGTCAATTTTCTTAATGATGATAGTACTCAATTGCCTCAGGAGTGGTGTTAGATCAGACAAGAGGGTCCCCTGTTGTGTGGTCTGTTCCTTAGAGGGATCCACATATTACAAACACATCAAAAAATGTATTTATTAAAAAATACATATCCATGTCTGTCACTTTGGATCTGGTGTATAGTATTTGCATAGAAAGACTCACAACCCTAATTAGCTTGCTTATATGCCTATCACCATTTGGGCCCAGAAGAATGCTTTTCCACATCGCTTGCCCTGTGCCCAGACAAGAAGAACTGCATTCAAATTCTGTAGAGTTTTTGGGTTATGTCACTTCTCAAGTTAGAGATGGGCTGCTTTAGAGTGTAGAGAAGATTTGACAAGCAAGAAGCCTGGGTAAGAGGAAAGACAAAACAAAAACAACTTGTCTCATCTGTCTCCCCAGATAGAAATACAATGGGACCTGCGGTGCCTGAGTGGCTCAGTTGGTTAAACATATGACTCTTGATTTTGGTTTGGGTCATGATCTCAGGGTCATGAGATCGAGCACAGCATTGGGCTCCACACTCAGTGGGGAGTCTGCTTGAGATTCTCTCTCCCTCTCCCTCTGTCCCTCCCCCCACAATCTATTTATCTCTTCCTCTCTCTCTCAAAATAAATAAATAAAATATTTTTTAAAAAGAAACACAATGAACCCTAATAAAATGAATGAAATGCATTCTCTTTTGCCAATAGTATTGAGCATCCAATTTCTTGCTTCTTTTTGGTTTTAATTTTTTATTTCAGAGATTTTTATGAATTAATGCAGCATACACAATAACTGTGTAAATTTGCAGAGGAACATTTTGCACAATAAAACAGTTGTTTATGTAAACATCACTGGCTCTTCAAAACAACATTCAAACACGACAATGAAGTTCAGTTGTTTGATACTTCATTGACTTTGAGTCAAATAAAAACATACCTGTACACGTATTTTATCACAGTGAAGGCATATTTGTCAAATTTGTTAGTGTGATATACAACTTTCCCATAAGTTGATACATGGATTGTGGGATTTCACTTAATTCTCTTGCCCTATGTGTTTAGAGAAGACTCTACCTTGATTCACAGATACCCTGCACCACCAACTTCTTGTGGAGAAAGATCAGGATTCCCAAGTATGGACCATTTGCTCTTCACCGTCCTGAGGACATGAACAAACACTTCATGATGCTGTTGATTATGGTATGCTATAAAAGACCTCTGATACGCTAGGAAAGACAAATTAGCCTTCCATATTAATGTGCATAATTTCATTATAAGCAGTGTGCAATGAGCGTTTATAATACTATACAAATAGGCAAGATTGCTTCCTTGGTTGTGACAACATGTTCACATAAAACCCACTTCCAGAGTGGTAATCTTTGAGAGCGTTCAATTCTTCCTGAATCCCCTGTGTGCGGCTCTCACTAGTTCTTCTTGCAATTATGCATTTACATAGCTGGATTCACTCCTAGAAGACAGGAACCAGATCATACTCTTCTTGGACATGCAAAACCGATTGTGTGTGCCTGTTTTTAAAGGAATTTCTGACTATTTTCAACCCCACCTGACCAAAGAATGGAAACATTTGTCAAAGGAAGGTTCCTGAAGCTAATCAAGACCTCTTCGGCAATCCAAAACTGCTCCATATTTGTTTTCATGTTATGGTTGGTGCTCCATAAATGCACATGAAATGAAGAAAGCATGACTTAGGAGGAGCTCCCTACTCTTGCAGACACAGCGTTGCTACGAGTGATGTGTTTCCCACCTCGGCCTCAGTTACTCTTGATCATATCAAGGTCTTCTTTTTTAATAGCATCTTACCATTTCCATTTCTTTAGTTAAATGCTTACTTCTTTACTGTTTTTCTTTTTCAGTAGAATCTAAACTCCTCAGAAGTTGAGACCTATGCTCTTACTCACTATAGTATCTTCAGCATCTGGAAGACAGTAGGTGCTAAATATATGTGTGCTGCATAGTTGAATATGTAAACGTGCATCTATATTATCAACAACTGAGATTCTTAGGTGTTTTTTTTTCCCTCCCCCTAGTGCTTTCTCCTTTATTCACACAACAGCAAAGTAGTATATACTTGTTTTCAAACAATCCAAAAGGACAGTTGAGAAGGGCTCCTCAGTTAACCAATTCTTGATGGTGATTGAGGGACTGACATTTTTGGTTTTTTCACTTTTTATTTCGGTCCTGAATCACTCTTGATTCTAATGCACACTGTGCACTTACAGGTGCTTCTGTAGCAGGTGCTAGAACAGCTCTTGGTGTGATACCATAAAGCCTCCTTTCCACCTAGATTACAAGGTTTTTTTTCATTCAGATTTCACTTGCTTGGGATAAATCTTATAAACAATTAAATCTGACTTTCTGATCCTGGTGCCCAGAGCATTTGAAGAGCTATCAAAGGGACACGGCCAGTGTCTTGTATACTACAGTAAGCCCTTGATAGCAGCCATTAATGGGTTGTATGGTGGGGAAAGTCACTAAAGATAAAAATAGGTAGGCTGGCAGGAATCAACTCAATTGACTTAATTTCACACGTGTACAGCCATTGATGCATCCGCAATGAGATTAGGCAATGCCTTTGTTGTTGACAAACTTATTAAAACTTTTCTAAAATAGCGAATCTCTGGAGTTTGTGCCACTAAGTAGAAGAAGGAAGAACAAATATTAGTTGATTGTAAAGGAGCCCTCTTGTTTAAAAAAGCTCACCTATGGAGAAGACAAATGGCAGATAGAAGTGTGTCCAGAAGAAGGATTTACTGTTTTAAAATAGTTGGAGGTATAGATAAGCAGAACAGTCTGAAAGCTGTTGTCAGACCCTTTCTCTTTTCTGCCTTCACAGCTGTCTTATATTTGTCACAGACTCTCTATGAAACCGTAATATATTTTTCCTGAACAATGTTTAGGCTTTAGCAGATCACTTGGAGCATTTCCTTGAAATGAGCAAGGCCCACTTAGGCAGGAAGCACTGTATAAAAATAGCCCTGTTAGATACCACCTGTGATTCCAATGATATGTCAAAGCCAAGATGCAGAGAGACCAAGGTCAAAAACACCCTGTGACCATAAGCAGAATATACTCCTGCTTCTAGGCAAAACAAAAGGTCAGGGGAGCCCATGGTGGGTGAATCCGTCAGATTTCTGGGAACTGATGTCTTATCACAAGTTTGGTTGTACAGGAGATGGAAACAAAAGACAGGACCTACTGGGCATATTTAAGATGCATCCCAAATGCAGTTCTCAGAATTCTGTTCAAGGAGAGAATGATTATATGGAACCAGGATGCATGGGGGATGGGGAAAGACAAGGGTTGAGGCTGAGAACACTTCCATCTTGTCACAAGTGGGCAGGTGCACATCCAAGAGTTCACAGCCATTTCTGCACTGATACTGTGAAATGTGTGCTTTTCTCTGATATAGTAGAAGAAAAAGTAGGTCCTGAAAAGTATAGTAATTTTAGTGTTTTAATACTGGAATGCTTGAATAGGGTGTATTTGTGAATTTAATCCTAAGTATTTGTTACATGCCCCCTCATTAAGCCAAAGGTAATTGCAAGCAGATACAGCAGGAGTGTAGGGAAAAAGTTCTTCCATTTGTGACAGGCCTGCTTTTACCAATGCCTGAATTCCGAGTTAGCGGAGATTATCTCTGTGTCTAATGGGAAAGGTACTGTGAATTCTGAATGTTGCATTATCTTGCTTTATAACTGTGTTGCCTAATAACAGAAAGAGGGCTTTGGGCCATAATTAATAGCCATTCTTACAGATCTTTTAACTCTGCAATCTCCAAGGAGCTTACTTTCCATTAACATTTCCAGAAATAGCTTACTTTACATTATTAAAATGCTGCAAGAGATAGTTTCCAAATTATTCTTAAGCTAATTATTAAAAAGATGATTACACAAAAAGCGTTCCCCACTTTAAATTGTATCTTTAAGTGCCTTGTAGTAAATATTAAGATAGAACCATAGCCATTGGAAGAATCTCTGCTTGTGATATAGCCAATTCCATTAACTCAATCTCTAGCGCACTTTAAAATGTGTTTTCATTACAAGTTATGGTGCTAAATACCAGGGGAAAAGAAATGCAAATCAGCAATATTAACTATGCCAGTTAAGACGAGCCAAACCAACCTAATGAAGGGGATATAGCTACTATAAAGCTATGTTTTGCTTTTTTTTAAAGGTTAATTAAGCTGCCTAATTATCCCAGACTGAGAGAATATTATTCTCCTGGAAAAGCAAGCATAATTAACTTAGAGAGTCTTCCCCCACAAGCAAACACAAGTAAATAGAAAAACTCCAATCCAAAGTGCTTTGTTTCCACTTAGTTTGAAATCCAAAAGGTGGCTCAGTGTGCACGTAAATAGGAGCAGATGTACATGCACAAACACACACACACTCACACGCACCCATCTATCGTGATATGGAAGAGCTAACAGTAAATAAGTATCTATAACCTATTACCTGTATAAAATATGCTTCTCAAGAAGATGAAATGGAAAGTATTCTTAAGGCAGATTGTTATTAGGTATTTGCTGCTTTGGGCTGCCTAGCAGTAATCCCCTTTTCTGTTGGTAATGTTGAATTTTCCTTCTGGAAAAGTTGAATTACCTGTTGCACCTACAGTGCAATTCAACCTCTCTCTTGCCCAATCTTATATCCCTCACTCCCTCACAGGTAATATTCCTTAGCAAACTATCCAATAAACCATCTGCACATAGATGTTCATTTCAAAGTCTCCGAGAAGACTTTCCCAGGGGAGCCGATATATGACATTGTTGCCAGGATGGGTCCTAGGAAGCAGAAACTA
This sequence comes from Leptonychotes weddellii, assembly GCF_054177405.1. NCBI lineage: Eukaryota > Metazoa > Chordata > Mammalia > Carnivora > Phocidae > Leptonychotes > Leptonychotes weddellii. Next base: position 116,186,923 of record NC_138377.1, read on the forward strand.
AAATGGAGTTTTTGGAGTTATACATAAAAAAATGCACCACTCCTGTAGCCAGGTGGCAGAAAAGGCTGAGGATCAGGCTCAAGAATTAACTATAATTACAGTGGAGCTCCAGTGAGGGTTGAAATTCCTTTCATTCATAGTAACTGAAATTGACACATTCTGAGTATAGATTTACCCTTCTGACTGCAGGGTCTAGTAGCTCCAATACATGATGATTTAAAAAAATTTTTAATCTACTGATTCAGGATCCTCCTCAACATTTCATGAGACCAAAGGTCCGACTTTACAGCAAAGGAGGTGAGGCAGGGATGCCTGGGTGGCTCAGTCAGTTAAGCGTTTGCCTTCGGCTCAGGTCATGATCCTAGGGTCCTGAGATCTAGTCCTGCATCAGGCTCCCTGCTCAGCGGGGAGCCTGCTTCTCCCTCTACCTGCCGCTCCTTCTGCTTGCTCTCTCTCTCTCTCTCTCTGACAAATAAATAAAATTTTTTAAAAAGGGGGAGGGTGAAACAGTTGACATGAAATCATAGGATCCGTCCATCTTATACCACACCACCGAGAAACTGCAGGCATAATAGAGCCATGGGACAACCCTCTGAAGACACAACTGAGGTGCTGGCTTGAAGATGATACACTCAAAGATGGGTACCACCCTCCAAGACCTCGTATACGCCCTACATCCATGGTATGGTTCTGTGCTCCAATAGGCAGAATATATAAGTCTGAGAACTAAGGAGTAAAAGTAGGAGCAAATCCACTTCCTTTCATTGCCAGTGAGCCACTTGAGGAGTTTTTCTCTCTCATCCACACAAATATAGCTCTTGAGTCTAGAAGATCTGATTCCCACAGGGAGGATGCTTCTACCAGGAGATACAGTGAGAGTCCCATTCAACAGTAAGCTCTGGCTGCTGCCCTATCACTTCAGGTTCCTTGTGCTGAGAGACCAGATTGCAAGGAAAGTTCATTATGCTAAAGGAATAATTGACCCTGATCTTCAGGAGGATGTTGGACTATTGTTACACAAGGGAGGTAGGAGGAAGTATGCTGGAAACCTAGTTGATCCACTGGAGTTTTTAATGATCTCCTGTCCAACTGTAATGCTAAATGGGCAAGAGAAGCATTCATGGCCTGTGAAGAACATAGTGATCATGGCTCAGAACCCTCAGGGATGAGTGTCTGGGTCACCTCATCAGGGAGGCCATGATAGAGGAGGTTCTAGAAGAGAACAAGGAGGGTCACAATGGACCATGCAGGAGGAAGATGAGGAGCATTAGTTGTAGCCCCAAGCACCATCATAGTCATGGGGGCTGTAATTTGTGCCATTAATGTTACTCTCAGAAATTTCCCCACAAAAGGAGATCAACCAGAATCCTAGAGAAGCTGTTCCCAGATAAGCTGAACTTACATACAGCAAATGGATCCAAGCAGTGGAGGTGGACTGTAGTTTTTGCTGGGGTGTAGCACCAGGATACCCTCATTAAGACTGAGTTACACTTTCTCCCAGCTGCCAAGGTACATTTCCTAATGTCAGCTAAAGTGTGAATTCTCCAGGAATTACTCTCAGCCAATGAGAGCTTGCTCATTCAAGATTATGCCCCATCTCAAGTATAGACTTCACCCAACAACTACTTACTGTTGGGGTATAATATACAACTAGTTATTGTAGGGATCACTCCGGCTTCAGAGTGCCATCAACAATCACAAGACCATGCGAAGCAAGAACACCTTTCTGACATTTACACATTTCATTCAACATGGTACTCTCCAAGTGAGGACTTCCTCTAAAGTATATGAGCTATCATAAAATAAATTTGATTTTCCCATATTTAATGAAATGATCTGCCACAGGATACATACCTTTAAGTGAGCTTCCATGTTCTATGAAGAAATATTTATAAGCTATGCCAATATAAGGCTAGAGCAATCTATTTCCCTGGAAGGGGGTTTTATAGAGGTCTTATCTTCATCTGTTTGTATCCATGCAAAGCTTTGGCAATTAAAGAAAAAAGAGGAGGAGAAGGGAGAAGAGGGAGAAGTGAGGTATAAAAGAGGAGGAGAAGAAGGAAAATTTCAAGATCCTAAATTTAGCAGTATATAAGAAGGCTATTCAAAATGACCTGTTCTCATTTGCTATTAATATATCCCTTTCAACAATCTGTCATACAATCCCTCACACTCCACCCCTACAGTCCTTGGCTTCCTAATAAGTTACAAGGAGTAGATAAACACTGAAGTTAATTCTAATGCCCCAGGTTCTCCATTATCTACCTCTAATCAGGAGAACTATGTGACTCTTGTCCCTGCCTGTTAGGAGCCTGAAATAGTCTTATCGGTTAAGGGTCACTGCTTTCTAATTGTAAACACGACATTGGCTTTGGGTCCTGGGATGTTTGCAAAGATACAAATGTTAACACAGCTCAACAAGCCTAGAAAAGGATTTGAGGGAAGTCAGAGCAGTGGGGTGAACTCTGAGACTTGGTTTCTTCACCTGACAGAAGAATTGATTCTACTGGGCTTTCTATCTGTTCCTTTCCAGAAGGACTTCATTCACCAAGGTGACATGCATCATCCCAGAGAGAGGTGTTCATTCCTCCTAGCCAGGATGCAAAAGCTCTGTTCCTTTCTAGTCTCTACCTTGAGCCAGCAAGGTGCCATTCTCAGCATCTTTGCCAGCACTCACATGGACCTGGAAGTATTAACAATTTTTGAAGGTCAACACTCAGCCCCTCTTCTTTCCTCGGCAGAGTGCCATTTTCAATTTGGGAGAATTTTCTCCTTCTTGTGGAGCAGCTTGCTCTCTGCTTCTTGTCTCCTTCAAGACCACCTCCCTGGCCCTAATTCTTTGCCTCAGTAAACTAGGAACTACATCAGAAATTAAACAAATTGCAGTGGCCATTTCCACTGCCAGAGGTCGGAAACTGCTCAAGGCCAAAGGTTATAGGGGCGTTTGAGGCCAAGAAAAAGCATTTACTTCTCACAACATTTTATCAAGGAGACAAGTAGAGTCACCCCATTAAAACAAGTCACCTCTTACAATTCCCCTCATCGAGTAGATTCCCTGAGTGGGGAGAGTGAACAATGCCCTCCTGCTCAAATGAAGTGGACACAGCCTTACTTTATACCAGCGGTTCCCACACAAATTAAAACACAAATCATGGCCCCACCCCCTGAGGTTCTGATGCACTTGCTTGGGGTGGGGTTTAAAGATTTGTGTTTCTAACAGGCTCCAGGTGATGCTGCCCCTGCTGGCCCAGGGCCCCCACTTTGGGGACTGCTATTCCCTACCATACTGAGTCCCTGCCATGGGGGTTGGGACAGCAGGTGACCCCAACCCAATGGCTCATCAGTAAGTCTGCATGGGATAGAGATTTTGATTTAAATAGACCACAGAGGCGAAAATCAATGAGCCAATTTTAAACGGAGGTGCTGGTGGCAAAGAAAACTTTCAATTAGCACATCTGTAACAGAGATCTTTGTCTGAATATTCCTTTTTCCTTTTGGCTTCAATAATCTTATCAGCCAGGCACCGGAAGTCCAGCCAGTGAAAGGCTTGAAATTGTTTTTATTCACCCTGAAAACTAAATGCCGGTTCAGAGAATTCAATTGATTTGCAAACAGTGTTTGCTCCTTTCCCTGTCACCCCACAGACAGCCAATTAATGACATTAAAGATTAATTAACGGGAAAGCTTGGCCATACATGCCAAAGAGATGATTAAACTGGGACTTCTATGTTTCTTTCCAGAGAGGAAAATAACCCTCAATAATGAAAGGTTCAGAGGCAGCTTTTGTCCTGGGTACAGAGTCCATCCAGGGCTGGGTGAGAAAGGTCGCTTAAAGAGCCAAGTGGGTGGGGGCGCCTGGGTGGCTCAGTTGGTTAAGCGACTGCCTTTGGCTCAGGTCATGATCCTGGAGTCCCGGGATCGAGTCCCACATCAGGCTCCCTGCTCAGCGGGGGGTCTGCTTCTCCCTCTGCCCTCTTCCCTCTCGTGCTCTCTGTCTCTCATTCTCTCTCTCTCAAATAAAAATAAATAAAATCTTAAAAAAAAAAAAAAGAGCCAAGTGGGTGGGCTCCAGCTGCAGCTTAACCCCCCCGGGGGGGCACCAACCTGTGTGCATCAGCATGTGAGCCAGCAAGTAACTCCACCTTACCAGGTGAGCAGGAGTCCCCCCCGTGTGCCTTCCCTCCAGATGGAGCAGCCACAACCCCCACCTGGCTCTCCATTCCTGCCCCTTCCCAGCCCTCAGGATCACATCCATTTCCCTAGAACATCCTCTGAATCTAAAACCATCTTTTCTCACATGACCGTGCAGAGGCTGTTCATCCTTCTCTCAAAGAAGCAGGTAGCAAAGGTCAGGTTTGATCATTCTAAAAATGTGTAACTAAACAGAAATGATGCTGAGATCCGGAGAAGGGCACGAACTCACCAGAACACTCTGGAGCTCTACCAGTAGCCCACACTGGAGAGCATTTCCCTATTCATAGTGTGTCTTTCATTTGCATTTTATCCCATTAAATACTCCCCACAGTGTTGAGAGGTGGCCTTTATTGTGTTTTTTCACACCTGAGGAAACTGAGCCAATGTGGTGTGCAGTGTCTAGAACAAGGGGGTGTCAAAGGCCCCCCCACCACACCAAGGATGCTGATGTATCCATAGCTGTGGGCTTCTCTCACCGACAAGGCTAAATAAGGGGCTTGGCTCAACCACCTGGAATGACTAAAGCAGTTAGTCGTGAAAATCTGACACCAAGAGAAAATATGAAATGACATAACTTCTAACTTTAAGCTGCCAACCAATTAAACAATACACATTATGCAAAGGCTCTTGCGTTAGTAATGACACCATATGGTGCAGCCCCAATCTAGGACACTTCTGGGAATGACAGGGGACAAACAGAACACTGGTCACCTCATGACTAGTAAATTGCTTTAAAAATGAATTCCTATGATTATCAACTTTCAGGTAGTAGTCACGAGCATAGCTACTGTGGCTACCCTTGAGACACATAATGTAATAGTTAAAATGTATGATGCGTTTAGCCAAGATGGATTCCCAATATATTCTTGCCTAGAAAGGATTCTTCAATAAAAAGCCTTTTTTTTTAATTATTGGGGAAAAAAAAAAAAAGGAAAAGCTATATAATCATAAGGGAAGGAGACAATAATTCCATTTGAAGCACTGAAGAAAATTTTATGGAGGACGTGATGTTTAAGTTTAACTATGAAAGACCAGTAGGCAATCTATAGTAAGATAAAGAAAAAGAGCATTTTGAGGCTGAGGGAATTGCTTGCACAAATAATAAAGCGAGGCAATATCACGGAAGTAGAAAATGCCATGTTATGCATGGAGAACAGTGAGTAGTCCTGACTTTAAGGGCAATTTTTATGTTTTTTTGATTTAATTATTTTTCTCTCCAAGAGGAAATGAGCACAGATTCCACAGTAAGTTTATTAACACACAATGTTATCTTCTTTAGCATGGGCAAGTCTCCCAAGAGGTTAAATATTTATGAAGTTGCATTTTCTTTCAGATAAAAGATAAAATTCACTTTAAGTAATATTCAATATAAGAATTATAATGCTGATTAAAAAGACTCTTGGTTACCATGCTGGATAACATTTGATGTAATTATCGCCAAAGTTCCCAAGTCAGCAGAAGACCCTGAGAATAAGTAAAAGCCTAGAATTGGAAATGGCTCGGACGTGATAACAACAGAGCTGGGAACAATGAAAGAGCAAATATATCTATTCAAATCAACAGATCACAATGCCTTTCTTGAGCAGTTAAGTGTTAAAGTTGCCATATTTAATTCCCTGCTCAAGTTCATGGGCCGGTAGATAGTCATGATGAGATAAGCAGCCTGGGTTTCAATGCCTTTGTGATTGCCTGATGTTAAGAAAGCATCCCAGAAGTGCTGACTTCACAGGAGCAAAAAAAGAACTTAGGAGAATCTTGTTCACTTAATATATTCACTTAAGGCATAGTGAACGAATACAGAAATTAATGAATCAAACACAGGCAGAAAGAGATCGTAGATTGTGAGGCTCTGAGTAGCAAGAAGAGTGGAGATTATCACTGTAAAAGTAAGAGTGGAAATAATTCAATTTTGCAATAGCAAGAAGAGCAGTGAAACCATATACTCTTCATTCATTCTACAAATTTTTCTTGTACACACTATGTGCCAAGAGGTTCCCGGGATCTAACAATAAATAAAGCTCCTGCCCTCTTGGAAAAAGACAATAAAAATACATACATCAATCAATCTCAGCAGCGATAAATACCATGAGGAAAAACAGCAGGCTAGGAGTATAGAGTGGCAGCCGTGCTAATTTAGATGAGAGAAAGTTTCTCTTATATTTCAATCATTTTCCAGTTTACAAAGCACTTCCATAGACTTGGTTATTTCATTTAACTCTGACATCAGTCTGTAATTTAGATATGATTCCCACTTTTGCAGATGACAGGACCTAAAGAAATAGACTGAATCGCCCCACAAGGGGTGGTCATAGATAAGAAAGGTAACATTTGTTCACCTGGGTATCAAACACCTGTCAAATGTTATCTTCTATACTCCTTATATGATGTTTGATGTTTCTGCTTCTCTTAAAAATCCCTACTGTAGGTTTGAAGTTGTTGTCCAAGGTAAAAAGTCAGTGAATGGCAGGCAGAGTCAAGCACAGTGTGGTGGAATCCAAATTCTGTTCCCACCCTACTGCATGGGGCTTTCTTCCTCATGGGTCAGGATCTTTAAAAAATAGATATATATATGCAGGTTGCCTATTCCTTCCCCAGGGGAGAAGAAGGATAGTGTAAGTAGGTGGTTGGGGAGTAGAATAGAGCAGTGTTATATATTTGTAAATTCTTTATAACATGATAATCACCTTATTTTCACATTCTTCCTTTGTTGAGAACTACTAAATATTCACTAAAAAATCAGGTTAGAGTCTAAATTCCCAGTACTACGAGTGTTTACATTTACCCCAGTCTGGTTTCTATAATATAAATGATAAAGAGGTTTGTTCTTCTTGCTAAGTTCTATAATATCAGTGTCTCTTTCCTAATCACCATGGGTTCTTTGTATCTGTCTTCTTCATTGAAATGCCATTCCTACTGAAATAACTTTCCTGTCCTTCCTTTAAAAAAAAGATTTTATTTATTTATTTGGGGCTTGGGGAGAGAAAGCAAATGAGGGGAGAAGAAAGGGAGGGAGAGGGACAAGGAGACTCTGTGCTGAGCATGGAGCCTGACCCAGGGCTTGATCCCAGGACCCTGAGATCATGACCTGAGCAGAAGCCAAGAATAAGAAGCTCAACCAACTGAGCCATCCAGGTGCCCCGTCCTTCCTTTCTATAGGAAGGGATGATGGGGGTGGGGGAGAGGGGGTGAGTAGGGGAAGACAACACACAAAAGAAAACCAAGTATCCCTGCTACTCAGAATGAGTTGATACATCTGAATTACAAAATACACCAGATATACAAGATAACATGTCTAACAGAAACCACCAATGAAAATGAACGAATTCAAAGTGACACCAATGTTGTAAAACCATCTGCCAAAGAGTTTAAAATAAGTTAATTTTAGTTTGCTCCCAGAGACAAATGAAGGGATAATATCCATTAGCAAACAAATTACTAAACAAACACAGAGATTATATAAAGTCATTATCAATCTTTGAATAAAAGATACAGTAATTAAACTAAAAACCAAAACCAAAACAAAACAAAACAAGAACACCTCCGTAGACAACTACTAAAAAGGCCATAATCATGTCCAAAAGAACTCTTGTCTGTTGTTGCCAAAGTGCTTCTGACAACTGCTAAATGTATCATTCGGCATGAGCCTTTGTTCTTTAACGACTACAAATTGAGGAGACAAGCAACCTAAGGGAGAGTAAAAACCACAAGCAAACTGACAATTGAAAGAGAAAACCCAAATCGTCAGTAAATATTTAAAAACTTGCTTAATCTCACTCTTCCAGAGGAAATGCAATTTGAAACACTAACAGGACCTTGTTTCCCACAAATCAGAGCAGAAAAGTTGAAACATCTAATAGAAACAGGTATTGGTGAGGATGTAACACTGGGAAGCTCCACTGTCTACATGCACGTAGCAAGCTGATGGAGTGTCTATACCAGGCTGATGGCGTATAAATTGGTGCATCTGTTTGGAGAGCACTTGGAAATATCTAGAAAAATTGAAGGTCCAGGTACTTTTCGATCCAACATTTCCATTTCTAGATAGCTACCCTGGAAAAAGTTCATGTAAACATAAGAAGAATTTTCAATACAGCATCAGTTATAATAACAAGCAAAAGTTTGGGCGCCTGGGTGGCTCAGTCGGTAAGTGTCTGCCTTCGGCTCAGGCCATGATCCCAGAGTCCTGGGATCGAGCCCCGCATCGGGCTCCCGACTCGGCGGGAAGCCTGCTTCTCCCTCTCCCACTCCCCCTGCTTGTGTTCCTGCTCTCGCTCTCTCTCTCTCTGTCAAATAAATAAATAAAATCTTTAAGAAAGAAAAAAGATAAACAATAAATCAATGCTATGCTATGTTTATTCATTACAGGATATATAGAAGTTAACATTTAAATGAATGAAAGTTTCGTATATCAGCATGGATATATCTCAAAACATTATATGGAGATGAGCTAACAAGTCACAAAAGGATATGCCCCACATGATACCACTTATAAAAACTTAAAAGCATACAAAATAATATGATATGCCTTTATGGATACATATGTGAGTGGTAAAAATATCAACACCTATTTGAAGGAAGTTCAGGATCATGGATACCTCTGGAAAGGAGTAAAAAATAGGTTTAATATGGAAACATGAGATTTTAAGTGTCTCTGTGATATTTTATTTCTTCAAAACAACTGGTGGGAGACAAATAGAATAATGGAAGAAAAGAGAATTCCCCCAAACCAGAACAGCTTTAGATGGTCACAGGACTTAGTTCAGAGGAGACGTTTCAGTGCTATGGGAGTAGGGTGGTCCTTTCTCTACAAGATACGTACTGCATGAATTGATAGCTGTATGGGACCAAGTGAATCTTGAACTCCACATGATACTAGAAACAACATCAACTCTAGATATATTGTAGGCCTAAATGTAAAACAAAAATAATAGAACTTTAAGAGGAAAACGTAGGAAAATATGCTTATGACCGTATGGTAGGTAAATATTCCTAAATATGATATCAAAAAAAACTCTAATCATAGAAAAAATGACACATTGGACTAAGAATTTATGTTTATAACACGCTTTCATGAGAGTGAAAAGGCAAGCCACAGAAACGGTACTGGAATGTACCCATTTGCATATATCAAAATGCACGTGTGTATATACAAAGGACTCCTATCCAGAAAATAAAAAGAACTACAACAAAACAATTTTTTAAAAGACAGATGACCTCACAGAAGAAAAAGGGGGAGGACAATGAAACTTAACAGGTGATTCACAAAAGACAATATCCAAGTGGCCAAAAAGAATAAAAGTAAAAAGGACTCATGTTTATTAATCATCAGGGAAACACCAACTAAAACCACAAGGCAATAGCATTTCATACACACCCAAAAGGCTACAACAAAATAGAGACCATACCAAGTGTTGCCGATGATGTGAGGGGGCAGGAACTTTCATACACTGCTGATGAGAATGCCAATCAGTTCACTTTGGAAACTCTTTAGTAGGATTGATTCAAGCTAACTCCTCCAGGACCTAGGAATTCCACTCCTAGGTATATCCTTAGCCGTTCACTGAAAGACACATCCAGGAATATTCACGGCTACTTTATTCATGACAGCCCCAATGGAAGAAACCCAGATGTGCATCCACAGCAGGATGTTAGATAAACTTTACACATCTATGCAGTTGCATTCCATACAGCAATGAGAAGGCGCTACCCACAGCCCCTCAAGGACACACCGAGACAGAGATGCATCTCACAAACATAATGAGCAGAAGAAGCCACGTAGAAAACAGTTCCTCCTCTACGAGTCTAATTATACCAAGCTCAAACTCTGGGAAACTAATCTTTTGCGCCGCAAGTCAGTCCAGGATGTAGCCAGGAAGCTGCTGGGAGGGGAGGGGCCCCAGCGAGTGCTACACTGGTCCTCTGAAAGGCTCTCTCTTGGTCTGGGTGTGGATTACACGGATGAGTTCACTTTGTGAAAATTTCACAAGTTGATTTCTTGTCAAAAAGTTTTCAAAGTCTTCAGAAAAGCAAAGACAAGGGTAAAGCTTGTGGAAACAAAAGAAGGAATGCAGGCTGGATCCCGTGAGGACTGAAACAAAGAGAAAGGGCCAGCAGCCTTGGGAAAAGGGCAGGAAACTTCTACCTTTCTCCTAGGCCCCGTCATCCACAGCCATGAGGATGTTGGCTCCAGCTCTTGGAGCGCCCAGCAGACGGAAAGAACACTTTAAGTTCATCATGAGAACCAAAAGATTTTAAGGTGTATGTGTCTCTAAAGTACACTCCATCTTTTTATTTGATGCAGGCAAAGTCTATACAGTGGAAGCTCTTCTCAGGCTCTTCACTAAGGCCTGTGGTTTTTTCTATTGATATTGAAATGTGGCCTTGGCTCTGTTTGGCTCTTAAAGGAGATGTTTTAAATTGCTCAGAGGCAAAATGGAACACTCTCCGGGCTGAGTTGTTAAAGCTCTGTTCGGGATGAACTAGAGAAGCCTATTCTCTGTGCAGTTCTCCAAAGCTGATCCTCTGCCACATGGTTCTGTTTGTATGTCGGTTTAAGCAAAGCACTAAATCCAAAGTTCTTTCTGCAACTTCTTTGCTCTCTTTGCAAAGGATCCTGAAACACTCTACTGGACCCCCAGGTCCACTGCAAGGGATTTGAAAAACCATAGTGTAGATCAACCACAGTATTTTACAGATTCAGACACTTACTTGCTATACACCAAACACCTACTGGATGGCTGCTGTGCTGGATTATCTCCCACGGGCCTGGCTGAGGAGAGATTTGGGTAGAAAACTCCGTGGCAAACAGGAAGGGGGCCACAGCACCCTTCCCAGAAGGGTTGTTTCCAGGACCACTGCCCTACTTCTCCTCCACGCCTCTGAAATTTAGGGTACCTTCTTAAGTGACTTAAAATTATTAAGCACAAAGGAAAAGTTCAGGAAAAGACTCCTCATCTAGTTGCCGAAATGACAAAGATTTGGACAAGATAGGAGTAAGATGTGGCAGGGAGGATTTTTTTTCTTCTTTCACAACTGGGAGAAGGTAGAAAAAAAAAAACAAAACTGTTTTTCTACCGTTCTTCACTTCCAAAATACAGGTCAGATCTGCATGATTGGCACCAGGAAAAAATCAAAGAGACATATGGTCCTTTCAAACGAAAGATAAATAGGAAGGCCATAATATTAAATGTTCTCTCTCTTAGACTTAACTTTCTCCAAACAAGACAAATATGGTTTCCAATCAACAGCCAAGTTCCTGCAAGGCAGTCTCACGTGTTATACTAGATAATTAGAATGTCAGAGATGCTCTGGGCAGGAAGGACATTGTCACCTTGGAGGACCTTCCTATCACAGAACATTCTCTCCATAGTACACTGGACAAGTGATCATGCCATTGTTGAACAAAATTTCTTACACAGAAGTTCTCTATTCAATTAAGCCAAAATGTCCCTCCCTGTAATTTTTGTCCTCATTCTGAAATTTTGCCTTTGGGAGAAGCATATTACAAGTGTAATTCCTATCTACTTTGAAAGTTCTTTAAGGATTTAAAAACCACAAGTGTATTACCTACCCCTAGCCTTCTCTTGTCAAAATTAGAACCTGATCCCTATGATTATGTTTCACCTGCCAGTCAGTATAATCTTTTTTCAATGACCAGTTAAGTGATAAGACCTTTTATTTTTGGATTATAAAATTAGTAAATGTTCACTGTAAAAATAATCTTAAAATCCACATAAACATGAAGACATAATAAAAATCGCCAGTAGCTCTATTGCTCTAAAAAAGCTACTATTTTGTTATGTATTTCTTTGAACGAGTTTCTATGCATATTTCTAAGTAGAACCTGCATATTTTAAATGGGCCCATATCATACATGTTGTCTCCAACCTTAAAAGTTCACTTATTACATAATGGACATTTTTTCTTTCTTTTTTTTTTTATTAACCCATCTTTAACTGGAGTTGGGTTTTTTTGTTGCTGTTTTTTTTTTTTTAGTTTTTAATTTTATTATGTTATGTTAGTCACCATACATCATTGGTGGAGTGCCTGGGTGGCTCAGTCGTTAAGCGTCTGCCTTCGGCTCAGGTCGTGATCCCAGGGTCCTGGGATCGAGCCCCGCATCGGGCTCCCTGCTCTGCGGGAAGCCTGCTTCTCCCTCTGCCACTCCCCCTGCTTGTGTTCCCTCTCTCGCTGTGTCTCTCTCTCCAAATAAATAAATAAAATCTTTAAAAAAAAAACAACAATACATCATTGGTTTTTGATGTGGTGATCCACGATCCATTGTTTTCGTATAACACCCAGTGCTCCATGCAGTACGTGCCCTCCTTAATACCCATCACCGGGCTAACCAATCCCCCCTCCCACCTCCCCTCTAAAACCC
>NC_138377.1:116199996-116213133 GCF_054177405.1 Leptonychotes weddellii
ATGGACATCTTGGCTCTTTCCACAGTAAAGTTTTGATTGTTTGAAATAGTGTCAAATCTCTTAGACATTTTTTATGTAGAAGAATATAAGCACATTGCACTAATCAGTATTAAGAGACTTCCAGACTTCCTTCAAGTGAAAAACAATGAGTATAAATAAGGAAATGACATGGAGTGTTATTTAGCACAAGTACCTGGAGAGATTTTTCTAACAATGTGTTCTTGTTCCTTAACTCCATTCCCACAAAGGAAATATTATAATTTGAGGTGGTTGAAGAAGCTGGTGTGTATGTTTTGAAATAAGTAAAGCAGGTGAGGGGGAGGGAGGAAGAAATGAAGGAAGAGTAAGGGGGAAGAAGGAAGGAAGGAAGGAAGAAAGGAAGGAAGGAAGGAAGGGAGGGAGGGAGGGAGGGAGGAAGGGAGGGAGGGAGGAAAGGGAGGAGAGGGGTGGAAAGGAAGGAGAGGGGAAGGGAGGCGAGGTAACAGAGAAAGGAGGAAGGAAGGAAAATACTAACTGGGTATTTCTGGAAAACTCTCAACCACTACCATTATCAAGAAAACAAATACCAAAATGGAAGGATGTCAATTTTTTTAAAATTTTTATTTAAATTCAATTTAGTCAATGTTTAGTGTATTATTAGTTTCAGGGGTAGAATTTAGTGATTCATCAGTTGCATAAACACCCAGTGCTCTTTACGTCAAGTGCCCTCCTTAATGCCCAACACCCAATTACCCCATCGCCCACCCACCTCCCCTCCAGCAACCCTCAGTTTGTTTCCTAGAGTTGAGTCTCTTATGGTTTGCCTCCCTCTCTGTTTAAGTAACCTAGGAAATACAAGGAGAGAGTTAGACATACATCAGTAGTTAGGGACCACTCAGAGCCAGAGGAGAAACTCGGTGTTACTAGAGAGCAGGAGAGGTCTTGTGGGGGTGGGTGGGCAGCTGATACACCGGAGGAGACAGAAAGGGAACCTGGAAATGCAGACAACACTCACCTGACAAGAAGCTACGTGTTCTTCTCCTTTCCCAGCAAACCAATGACTCTGACCTCCCTGAGCACAACTAGTCCTTGAACTAAAGGGAGTTATGTGCTATGATGAGGGAGGCATGATTAGCTTTTGGAAGAGTCCATAACTAACTTCTGGGGAAGTGGTGTTAATGCTTCATTATAAAGCACACAGGCAAACTGAGGGTATCCGATGCAGATGTGCAGGTTTGCAAAGGCATTTAACGTTCAGATATACACAGACTAGATGTACTAACTGGGGATCAATTAGGGGAAAAACAAGCCTCAGAGGTTTTGAAATCTGTGCCCAGGAAGAAAAGTTAAATGATCCTCCATGATCCCAGAGGGCAGAACCTTATGGCTTTGACATAAGGATGGCCCTTTCAACAGGTAAAGGTGGAACAGCATAAATAAAACAGATAGTCATGGATAAAACGGCCACCTGGTGGGAATGTTGGAGAAGAAATTGAAACATGGAAGAAAACTTAGATTCCAAGGCATCTCTCACTCCTACTGGGATCCCACGACTGCACATCAGAGGCAAAACATCACAGTGAGTGAAACTGGCTTGTTGCAGCTTCTACCACTCAACCTGGGACCTGGGGAAATGTCCTTAACTACTTTCAGCCTAGTTTCCTCAGCTATGAATGGAACCATTGATAGTCCCCATCTCATAGGGTTGTGAGATTCTTTAATGAGACGATAAATGTCGCATGTTTACTCCGAGCACAGTCAGCCCCTAATGACATTTGCTGCTGCTATTATTGAGAATGAATGTGACACTGTGACACAGCCCAGTTCATCTGCACTGTGCAGATTCAGACAAAGGAGGGAAGATTAAGCAGATATTCCACGAGGTTCCCATGTGTGTGGACACAGCGAGGTCAAAGACAGAGAACGGAAAATCAACAACAACGATACCAGATGGTATGTTCTCTGGAAAAGGGGAAAATGTGTCAGTCAATGATCAACTTACAGAGCAATTCCAAGCCTGCCCCCCTAAGCGATAACTATTTGTAAGAGGAATTAAATAGAAAAAGTGCCATTTTAAAATAAGTATACAAAGCATGATCTAGGAAGAAAACTTCTTCACTGGCAGTCTTACAAAGAGAAGTCATGTGTGGGAATTCATGGAGAAGGAAAGAGACAGAATGACAGAAAAAGACTTTTTTCCCGGGTTCATGACATGTCAGAAGTGCAGAACAAACTGAAATTTGGAACTAGAGGCGGTGAGGAAACCACATGATTTGGACCTGCACAAATGTATTTTAGACTTTGTTCTGCCACTGGGTATCATTATTTCTCAAGGAAATTGCCAGGAAGACACAGGCTGTCTCGGATAACCCCTTGGAGTGTTCATTCATCCCCTTCAACATAAAATGGTGCAACTGGACAGCCTCCATGATCACTTAAAGCTATAAACCACAACAAATCACCCTTAAGTTTCCAATTTTGCAGGAATTTAACTTTGCATGGAACAGCTGCTAAAATTCCAGCAAAGGAAGCCTGTTTCTTTCTGTCTCTGACATGAATGGTTGGCACTATCCTGGATAGAGCATGGGCAAAAATACGTGTGAAATTGAATCATTCCAGCATGGGGAGATAGATTATAGGAATATACCAAGAGGATTAAAAAGGAGTTAGATGCTGAGTAAAGAGCCTTCAATACTTCCCCTGAAATCTTGTCAATTGCCTATAATTAGACATAAAATAATTTTTGTTTTATTTACATTTTCTCTTCTCAAATGCATAATCAATTCTATAATTTTGGCTGAACTGTCAAACCTGCTTCAAATTTAATTATACTATAAATAAAAATGCCTTGGGGCGCCTGGGTGGCTCAGACGGTTAAGCATCTGCCTTCGGCTCAGGTCATGATCTCAGGGTCCTGGGATCGAGCCCCGCATCGGGCTCCCTGTTCCAGCAGGGAGTCTGCTTCTCCCTCTCTCTCTGCTGTTCACCCTGCTTATGCTCTCTCTCTGTCAAAAATAAATAAAATCTTTAAAAAAAAAAAATGCCATGAAGAGAAACTTTCATTAATAAAAAAAAATCTAGTATGACTTCATTCTTGGCTTCTGTTGTCATTTGTGACGTTCGAAGCTATAATTGTTGAAGGGAACATGCTGTGTCATGATCCTCTCTGGCCTCTTTAATAACTGGGATCATACCAATAATGAAGGCTGGTGGACCCCGAAATGAGGCTCACCAGGGCAGGAAAGGGGATCATTGATTTAATTCTGCTGGAAACATTAGGTGATACATTTTTGGTATTAGAAGTGCCTTTACTTCTTGGGCTCTGGTTGGTGCTACCCTCGGAGTGATGGGATTCATATCTGAAAGCTTGTTTTACCATTTAGCAGCTTTGTGTTAATGTGAAAGCCAGTTAACCTCAGTGAACCTATAATAATGAAACTGCAAAATCAGAATAATAATTCAGACTTCAGAAAGTCGTCATGAATATTAAATGGGGATTTATACCAAAATGCTTGAATAATTATAAATCAGCTTATAAAATTAAAGTAACAGTATTATTTTGCATAAACTAATTTTGTTACTTTGCATAATAAACAGAATGCAAAGAAGCACAATGCCCTGCCTTCATTTCAAACTTCAGTTAGGAGGTTTATTTTATGCTTGATTCCAGAGATACTGCATACATCTCATTTGAACTTTCTGGAAGTGATTTCTGTTGATTTCACTTGAGTCTCAACTCTAGGGATGTGTTTTGGGAGGGTCACTGGTTTCTGAAGAAATGTGGGACCAGAGAATCCATAAGGCCCTTTCCAGCATTGATTCCTGTGATCTGAAACCCACAAATGACCTTAATTATAAAATGTCATTTCCCCATTTGCTTTTCTTCAGTTCTGCCCTTAGATCACCCCGGCTTGATGTTTCTGCAAGCCCAGAGGAAGGGAAGGAGTGGGCCACGGGCAGAGAAACAAGCCTGGCAAAAGTGGGACACCAACATGTTCCAGGAACTTTGCTCCTTGTTGCTACCCTCAATCCATTCACTGGGTCTCTCTACTTGCTCTGAATGTAAGAGAGCCAAAAACTTTAGTCAATGCAAATATACAGTATTGAGTTGGCAGGATTGTTCAGAAGGGGGCATCTGTTGAAAAGGAGGGGTGGATATGTGTCAAGGTACATTAATAGAAATAAAATGTAGAATAAAATAAAATAAAATGCTGCAGAACTGTGGAATGATATGCATAATTTCAAGTACTGGAGAGGAGTGTGCGAGAACCCAGGGGGATCTTGATCAGGTAGCCTTAAGTTTCCTCGGTGGTGAGATCTTATTAGCCTCACCATCTCATAATAATATAAAAGGGGGGACCTCTGGGTCACCTGGGTGGCTCAGTCAGTTAAGCATTTGCCTCTGGCTCAGGTCGTGATCCCAGGGTCCTGGGATCGAGCCCCACATCGGGCTCCCTGCTCAGCGGGGAGCCTGCTTCTCCCTCTCCCTCTGCCTGTCTCTCTGCCTACTTGTTCTCTCTCTCTATCTCTCTGTCAAATAAATAAATAAAATCTTAAAAAAAAAAGTTAATTTGGAAGATGAGTAAATATATTTTTGTTAAAAGTCTAGTATTTTTGGCAAGATAAAAATGATGGAATAAAACTAACTGTAAAAATTAGTCAGGAGAGGGGCACCCGGGTGGCTCAGTAGGTTAAGTGGCTGCCTTCAGCTCAGGTCATGATCTCAGGGTCCTGGGATTGAACCCTGAGTCAGGCTCCCTGCTCAGCAGGGAGTCTGCTTCTCCCTCTGCCTCTGCTGTTCCTCCCCCCCACCATCACACCTCCGCTTGCTCTCTCTGGCTCTCTCTCTGTGTCAAATAAATAATAAAGTATTTTTTTAAAAAAGATGGGGGGAACAAACATGAAAATGGAAGAAACAGCACAAAACAGCAGAGCCACTAGCCATAAAGCTGGTTCCTACTTAGAGCATTTCTCTTGGTTTGAATTTTTCACATCAGTAAAGAACTGTATACTGGTAACTATTCCTACATGGGCAGGTGTTCCTGTAGGATAAATTATTAGAAGTGAATTGCCAGATCTAAGGGCAAATACATTTAGAATTTGAATAGTGTGGATTTTCTGTCCAAATCAATGAGCCAAAACAGATTCCCATAAGCCACAGAAAAGTGTCCATTCTCCACATCCTCACCAGAACCGTACATCGTTTTAAAATATTTTTGGGATGCCTGGGTGGCTCCGTCGGTTAAGCATCTGCCTTCAGCTCAGGTCATGATCTCAGGGTCCTGGGATCGAGTCCCACATCAGGCTCCCTGCTCAGTGGGGAGCCTGCTTCTCCCTCTCCCTCTGCTTGTGCTCTCTCTGTCAAATAAATAAAATCTTTTTTAAAAAAATAAAATATTTTGCTGGTATAACAAGCAGTATTACTTCAAGTTGCATTTGTGTGATTAGTAACAGAGGTAAACATTTTTTTTGCTTGTTTCTTGGCCATTTGTATTTTCTCAGCTTGCTCACGGTATTTGCTCCTTTTCTCATTCAGTTGTCTTTTTCTCATTAATCTATAGGAATTCTTTACTCCGAATATGAATCTTTGTTTATAATTTTTCATGCTGATAAAAATATCTCAGCCATTGGTTTATCCTTCGTTGATGAGGTTTTTCATCATATAAATGTTTTGAGTTTTCGTAGTGGTAAAATCTTTTTATCTTGTTCTCTATACAATTTCATTTTTATAGTTTTCTTAGGAAAGCTTTTCCTGCTCCAAACTGTTTCAAGCAAAAAATCTCCCTCTTTTTTCCTTCTAGGACTGCTACTGCTGTTTGCTTATTTTTTTAAAGATCATATTGAAAATGAGCTAGATTATGTTTGCGTATGTCATGGGGTATTTTTTCAGATAGATAATGAATTGCCCCCAAAATATTTATATCAATTCAGAATTTTTCCTCCTAAGGCAAAATACTATTCTTCTTGTACACCAAATTCCCATAGACATATGGGTTCATTTTAGTCCCCCGTGTAAGCCGCTGGAGCAATTTGAAAGGTCACGGAAATTCAGTGGAATAAAACTGCATATAGCAATTACTTTATTCCACGAGATTATTAAACCAAAAATAATATATACTTCATCTCCTGGAATTTTCTGTTTCCTCTAAGTCAATGAAACGTCCTTTAAATAACTTCGACCAGCCATAGAGAAGGCAGATTTCCTGGAGACAATTCAGCTGTAGCGTCCCAACCACCTAAGCCCCCCAGATCAAGTCAGCAGCAGAGAAATATGTCCACAGGTAATTGAAAAGGCTGTTGAAATATTTGTGTAGGGTTCAATAAGGTCAGAAAGCTTTTTCTCACTCAAGTAGCCCAGAGCCAGGCATCTCTTCTGAGAGCGCACGAAACCTTTTTCCTTCTGGGTCCGTAGGTGCTGGCTGAAGCTGGCTCTCACCAGAGCATGCCGAGGCTCTCCTGCTAACAGCTTTTGAAAGTGAGAACATTCTCAGCCAGGCCTTTCAGATTCGGCTCCTCTAAATAAAGAACTGAGCCAATGGGGTTGCAACGTCCTATATGATCCAAGGTAAGGGACTCTTTGACAGACATGGATAAATGTACCGTTGGAAACAGACCCCTTGGGAAAGCAAAGCCCAGCCTCCAGCCAGGTTTTGTGCAGCCAACGGGTTACAGGAAAAGAGAGGATAAATACATTTCTTGACTTACCACCTACTGAGTCAGGCTTAGAGAGAGGCCAGGATTAGCAAGTGCTGTGTGACCAACATAGGTCTTTTATGCTGCAAGATAAATATGCGCTCTTTCAGGTTATAGCACGTTAAGGATATCCTCCCCGTGCAGGGAACTCACCCGGTGAGGATTTGCCGCTTCCTGGTGACTCAGGGGACCACACCAACATACTTGGACTGATGATGGTCTCCTTGTGCCAAAGGAGAGCAGGATCCTATGCAGGGGTGAAAGAAGCTGAGGCTGAGCTTACCCAGTTCAATGCAATAGGATTTCACTCAGTGTCACAGAAGACAGCAGAGCCTATTTGAGAGGCGACAAATGTCCTCCTCCTGCTTTCAGACCAATCAGGCTGGAAGGGCCCAAGGTTGTGTGGATGCGTGTGGATGAATGTATATGTTAGTATGAAAAATGCAAAAATATCCCATTTGATGGCTTTGACTCTCCTTTGCTTCCACACATTGGTGATGGTGGTGTTCCATCCACACCCCTCCAGCCGAGTTCCCAGGCAGTGCTGTCCAATACAGAAGCCACATGGGGCTATTCGAACTTACATTCAAACGAATTAAAATTAAATAGAATTAAAAACTCTATTCCTCAGTCTTCCTGGCCACATTTCAAATACTCAACAGTCTGTGGCTACCATAACAGAGAGCACAGATTTAGAATATTTTCACGACTACAGAAGTTCTATGAAACTCACATAGAGTCCTTATATACCCGTCTTTCTATGTTTTGTTCTATGCTCTGCCTTCGAAGAGCATAGGACCCAGTAGGGAAACAGACAAGAGCCAGTATTGTCTCAAATAAATCAGCAATCCCAGTTGGTGATAGGGATACAAAGGGAAGGTGCTGGGTGCTTGGAGAGACTGCAGTGTGTGGTCCGACTTTCCTGGAGTGCCCCAGACTTCACTTTGAGACATCATTTTGAGAAGTGAAGTTTCAGTGGAGGACTGAAGAATCCGTGGAAGAAGGTGTGTATCTATGGCATGGTGAGGGTGGAATGCATATAAAGTGTTCAACGTACAGAGATAGACAGGGGAGAGAGCCATAGGAGGACAAGATCCCAGAACATCTCTGGGTTTCCCTGCATCTGTTTTGTTTTCAAGCCCGAAGATGCCACTCTCTGATCTATCCTGCTCCCTGCTCTATCCCCAAGCCCTCAATCAAAATTAGGTTTTCCCCAAGGTACCTCAGCCTAAAAACAAAATAAAAACTTTTAATCGCTAAAATGTAGATTAAAACTGCCACCCTTTGCACATCTGGTGGAAAAAGTCAGGTTCAGTTTGCAAACTGCCTCCCCCCCAACCCAGCTGAGCAAGAAAGGTCAAGTTTGCGTCACTGTGCAGGCGGGTCTTGGTGAATGTGCATAGGGAATCATGGAGCCCCATGGAAGGAGGAAGGGGAGCATTCGGAAAACTCAGATTCCCTCAAAAAGAGGAAAGTGACAGGAGTCCAAGATGCAAGTGAAAATCATTAAGCAGAATGTGGCTCTAAAATTAGGCTGAGCCGGCAGTCTTCATCTGAATATTATTTATGGAATTCTTTTATGACTTACATGCTTCCTCCTTAAACAGATGCTTCAAGAATAAAATTGTAAGGGAAAGCCAGCATTTAAAACAAAATTTCCAAATACTATGCTAGGTTGCCTAATTGAAAGAATAAATACAAGTGTGGAATCGCATGTCTAATTTTAATAAGCAAATAGCTCAAGTTGGAAAACAGCTACTATTCAACGTCCCTTTCCAAAATAGCAGAATGAAAATGAACTTTAAGCTAGCTATTCTAATTATGGAAACAAAAGGACTGATTAAAAGGAGATTCTTAAAATAATCCCAACTTTGTTTGAATTAATGATTTAGGAAAGATTTACACATGGAATTATTGAGCAAGAAAAGGAAGAAGGGAAGAATGTATAATGTCGATTCTTGAAAAGCAAACATTGAGAAAACTCTTACATAAATAAGGAGAAAAATCTCAAAAGATTGATACCAGTTCATGATAATATGTTAAATATATATTCTATTTCAGTAAAATCAAACAAATAGAAGCCCTATGTGTGTGTGCACACTCGTGTGTGTGTGTGTAACCGGCTTATAAGACCTTCATTTCACTTTATTTGCACATCCCACATGGTGGTGGGGTTACCGTGTTTAGTTAGTCCCTTTCTTGAGACCAGGTCTCTCCTCTCATCTGTGTATTCCTAGTGTCCTATGTCAGTCTCTGGCATGCATTAGGCATGAGATGAATTGTTGTTGCATAAATGACTCCAAATAGACCAAACAGCATGGTTGGCAGAGGATGCATGGAAAGAAGTAGAAAAGCATAAGAGTTGAGGTCAGAGAACTGTAGCCAAGGTGTTCCCTGTGAGAGGCAGTCACTCAAAGACTTGGATTCTACACCAAAGACAGGACCAGAGATATAATTTGTGGAGCCCAGTGCAAAATGAAATTGCAGGGCTTCTCACTTAAAAATTATTAAGGGGGCGCCCGGGTGGCTCAGTCAGTTAAGTGTCTGACTCTTGATTTCGGCTCAAGGCATCATCTCAGGGTCGTGAGATCGAGCCGCACCTAGGGCTTCAAGCTCAGCACAGAGCCTGCTCGTCCCCCTCCCCCACCCGGTGCCTCTCCCCTTCTCCCCCTCCCCCAGTTCATGTGCACACATGTGCTCTCTCTCTCTAAAATAAATAAATAAAACCTAAAAAAATAAAAGTAAAAATAAAATTGGTAAGAAGTTCAAGATGGCGGCCATGGAGCGTTAAATCCATCAGGAGGCCCTGTGCCCATGCACAGTCGCACACCTGTGGCCACCAATCCCAATAAAGGCAACCAAGGGTCCTTGAGAGATCAATTTAAGAAAGCTCTTTAAGCACGATCACTGCAGATGTAGTGGAGACAACTGTTGGCAGAAGGCCTGGGGAAATCTCTTGGAAGAAGGGTGCACCTGCAGTGAAAGAGGAGGAGGAGAGTCTGAACAAAGCGGCCACTGGCCGCAGGGTCGGAGAGGTGCAGACAGGGTCCAAGAGGAAATGAAGGAACTGGGAACCAATAGCCTGATTGCACTGAGGGTGGAGACTAGGGAGGAAAGCTGAAGATGATGGATAGATCAGCACGGAAAACTTGCAAGTTTCTGCCTCTGGCAACCAGGTAAATGGAGCTAAAGCAGAGGCAGGCCACCCAGACGTCCAACATGCTCCTGAAATTAATAGTAAACCGGAGAAAGTGATAACAGTGATACGGCCAGGAAATGGTGGAAATAACCTGCTAATGATTTCAGAGGAGACTGACACCATTTCCTTTACAGGACCTGGGAGAATAGGACCTGTTCCATGGTAAAGCAGCATCTGTGTTGCATCTCAAAATATTGTTAATTGGGGGGGGGCGGTCCCTGGGTGGTGCAGTCAGTTGAGAATCTGCCTCCTGGTTTCGGCTCAGGTCATGATCTCAAGGTCGTGAGATCGAGCCCCCAGCTGAGCTCCACGCTCAGTGCAGAGTCTGCTTGGGGATTCTCTCTCTCCCTCTCCACCACACCCCACTCTCCAAAATAAATAAGTAAATTTAAAAATGTATATATTATTAATTTTTGAATAAAAAGTGGTGGGGAGGAGAGTCCGGGAGTCCAGTCAAGTGCGTGGGGGAGGAACAGGGTATGTATAAGGAACCCCTGATGTTTTGGATCACAGTACTTCTGTGAGTCAGGTGAGTTCTGTTTATAGGTGATAAAAGGAGGTCATATGGAAGCAAGGTGATACTCTCAAGGTTATGAGAGCTAGAAAATTATGTCACCAGACTCCTTTTCCAGGGTTTTCTCCAAAAGACCACACTTTCTCCCCTAAAAGTCTTCTATGGTTTAGACTGTTAATAACTGATTGGATTAGCAACATGGCAAATTCAGTGGAAGGCAGGATAGATGCCAGATGTTGCAACCACCAAGGATTTGAAGGGTAAATAATCAAATGGTTGGAAATGAGCTGGGCTCCAGGGTTAACTCATTCAGGGTAACAACATGCTCCTGGCAAAAACTTGCTTCCTGATTTTTATGATCAAGGCAAACTACTCAGCCAAATTCAGTGCACAAGTGCTCACAAAATGGCAGATTTGGGGTTTTTTTTCAAGTTATGCTTGAATGCCTAGCATTGTCATGAGAAAGTGCTGGTTGGAACATTTGCTTCTCTCTTATTGATGAGCAGCTGTGGATGACAGAAACGTAAGACTCAGAAGTTTCTGTCCCTTGGCCCCTTCAGTCCATTCTGGCTTAAGATGATTACACAGCTATTTTATATAACAAGAGCCAGATGAAGGAGAGAGACAAATGGTTGTATTTCTCAAACCAGCTCTATTAAGGATTACTCAGAGCATGGTCTCATCTGTCTTTGCAGACTTTTACTCTCATTACAGCTTGGAAATGGTAAGTCATTTTTCACAAGGCTGATCCTTAACTAGTTAGCAGTGGAACTGTTAACATTGGTGCATCCTGCAAAACTGGACATTTGTTTTCTGACCCTTCTGGCCTCAGGTGCTCCGTAAGTTCCCATCCATCATAGCGACCTCTTGGATAGCCTGGTTCTGCTCTTCCAGAGCCCTTCATGATGGAATCCCGGACCCTGAAGAAGGGGAAATGGTCAAGGAAACTGCTTCCCAGAACCTTTCAGAAGGAGCCACAAAACCACTGTTCCTGAGAGAAGACCATGTAATATATCATCTCCCGGAATACTTTTGAAAGTAAAGAAAGGTTTTATTAGAAATTACGTCAAGTCCATAAATATAAATCAACCGTAAATGAGAAAAATCAGAATATATGTCATTCTTACTCTTATCAATGTAATTTCATAGGTAAGCCAGAAACCCTTCCCTACTAAGATGGCACCTTACCTTATACATAGATACATGTTTACCAAAAGTAGAAATTAAATATATCAGTCAATTGACAACCAAATTTTGTGTTAGGTTTTTCTTCCTCTATATGGTTGAATCTGTTGATTCTCAAAGATAATCCTGGATGTTCAGAAAACACTAGAATTTATTTACTTAGAGTTGAAGGCACTTAAATCCCAGGACTAAAGAAATTACTATGGCAAGTCAATACATTTTACTTTGGCTCACTCAATTTACTGTATCTGGAGTTAATAAATATTTATTGAACAAATAAATGAAGTGATACATTAATTTCATCAAAAGCTCATCTGGTTGTCTCTGATGTTCTTAAAACATTGTGTTTCAGAATCAAGTGGTGATTACAGCTATTATGAGCACTTCAACGTAGCAAAGAAGGAAGAAGAATGGCCATTTCAACACATACTGTATGCCAAGCAGGACCCCAGGCCCTTTACATAAACTCTGTATTTTAATCCTCAGAGCAATCCTATTAGATAGATATTGATATCCTCATCTCAAAATTGAGAACACAAAGGTTCAAGTTAGTGAAGTAACTAAACAGAGCAATTGCATGTTGGCCTATCCCTATGCCTATCTGATTCCACAACCCAGCCCTCTTCCTTTCCCATTATAGATAACTCCAACTTTCACAGATCACCCAAAGGAAAATCCAGCATTAATAAAAATGTTTAAATATCACAGAAGACATAAGGGAATTACAGTTTTAGAAGGAGGAGAAAAATCAGTTAAAAATTACATGTGTAAGTACACGAAACAAAAAACAACGTTCTCATTATGTTAGGGTCTTAAAAACCTATGTGTCTCAATATGACCGGTCATCTTCATCAAAGAGCATTTATTAAGGGAGAGTCCTCATATGCTCTGCTGTGTCACTCACAAAAGGAACTATACATCCCTTGTCCTGTCCCTGGAAGGTGGCATCCCCTGTGCACTGGGTCCATGAGGGGAAATCATTTCCACAACTCACAAAATGTCCTAATCAGTGAATGGTGAGAGGAGAGGCCATTTGAGGAGAACTAAAATTAAAATGGTCTCAATAGTGTCCCTGTGGATTTCTACAAAATCTTTTAATAAAAGCAGCTGGAATTTCATCCTGGCTCACTCACTTTCGTTATGTGTCCCAAGTACTTCAATCTAATTTTTTTTCTTTCTTCTTTTACTACTTGTGCCAAATATCAGAGTGTTGAAAATACTGGAAAGATTGTTTGCTTTTCATTTTGTTCCTTTCTCAGGTTCCTTTTGCAAATGGGTTTCGGGCTCAACATTCCTCAGACACATTTCTTTGCAGTGAGTTATTGAAATGAGTGTTTTCTTGTGGCAAAGTTTAGCTATAAAGGCCACTAGGCCATTAAGATATAAAGCATAGTGCGGTCCCCCTGAGTATCACTGCCTTTCCTTATGTGCTGCAGACTCAGGAAAGGGAGGCAGGGAACCAGCCATGTCCAAGGTGGCTGATATTTTGCACTCACTGAAGGCTTGCTCTCATCATATCTCCTAGAGAAACCAGGCAGCCACCAAAGCTCATCCCAATGTCCCCAAA